>NC_081185.1:89488940-89568030 GCF_029867415.1 Vicia villosa | reverse complement strand
ATTACCGGCTTTCACGACTAAACTGATGAGCCAGAAATATTCTCAAGAAAAACTCGTCTGAGTGTGGTTCTCCGCATGAAAACTATCCAAGTCTTCACCTGGATCGTTTCTGCACCACGTCCTAATAAGGCCAGGATGGGTTGGGGTTCTACGGCCAACTCAGCTTCTACAGTTCAATGCGGCAATAATGTCTTCGCTACGAAAGCATGCTAAACATATATTACCAACAAGGAACCTCCACTGAGCGGAAGGATTCTCAAGTGCGCCTGCACATGACTATACCCTCCACCTAATTTCTTATGTGTACTTAATCCGGGTTAGGATTTGTCCATAATGTATCACTTGTAACAGAACCACACAAGTAACAGAACCAAAGAATCACACATGTAACAAAAATTAAAATAAAAACAATAATTAGAAATAACCCTTCCTTTGGAAACAATAAAAAGATGGTCCCCAGTGAAGTCGCCATTTTTCTGTCGCGGGCGAAAAATCGTTTTGGTTCCTCTTTTTTGTGGATGAGACACCTGATGCCTTCTTTGGGCTCGAGTGCTCATAAAAAATGATTTTTCTTTGTTTCGACCAAACTTTTTATTATTTCCAAAGTAGGAAAAGGAAAAAAACTGCAATAACCTAAAAGTGGGGGGAGATCTTGGGTAAGATGGTTGGTTATACGAAGGGAAGGTATTAGCACCCAACGTATCTGTAGTACTCTACAGGGTTCTTTATTGTTTTTCATTCTATGTTACGGTGAAGGTTCTGTTGTGAAATAGGTGGGACCTAAGGTGTTTGTTTGATTATGCTCGCAAAGATCATCGCGATCCTCTGCATACATATCCCTTAGAGGGAATCAGAGCATCTGTAGCTCGGGGTCTACGGGTGCTAAGGTTTGAATGGTTTTTTTTGTTTTGTTTTGCTCGCCAAGGATCGACCTTGTGCCTACGTATTCTCAAAGGGATGTTGAGAAAGTCAGAGCAATCGTAGTTCCCACTTATGCTAGTGGAAGCAAAGGAAAATAGACAAATGTCGTCTAAATGCTAGATGTATCTAATCTATATCATCACATACATCTCTTTGATTTGTTTGTTTGTTTAACCAGCCTTGTGGCAAAAACTTTCAATGAAGTCAGCCTTGTGACAAAAAGTTTTGATTAATCAGCCAGC
This sequence comes from Vicia villosa, assembly GCF_029867415.1. Taxonomy (NCBI): domain Eukaryota; kingdom Viridiplantae; phylum Streptophyta; class Magnoliopsida; order Fabales; family Fabaceae; genus Vicia; species Vicia villosa. The sequence goes on along the minus strand of NC_081185.1, from coordinate 89,566,867 downwards.
CTCGTGGCAAAAGTTTCAATGAAGTCAGCCTTGTGACAAAAACTTTGATTAATCATCCAGTACGGTGGTAAAACAGTTTGATTGATTAGCCAGCCTTGTGGCAAAAAGTTTGATTGATTAGCCAGCCTTGTGGCAAAAAAGTTTGATTGATTGATTGTTTGTGATGATATATAAGAGATACTCCTAGCATAGAGATGAAAAATGTCTAATCTCCTAGGGTATTTGGATTTGGATTTTGGGGGATGCTTATAAGAAGCCCGTGGGTCCTTGTACGAAGCCCAAGAGGAGGCTATCCGAGGGTCCTTGCATTGTAAGCCCAAGAGGAGGCTATGGGAGGGACAATCCAGGGTCCTTGCATTGTAAGCCCAAGAGGAGGCTATGGGAGGGTCACTCGTTTGTACAAAGCCCAAGGGGAGGCATGGTATAGTTGGTTTGAGCTCTTAGAGCGATTTCACCGGGAAACCATACTCTATGTCCTAACCTAAACTAGGGGAGATTCTTTGCACGAAGCCCAATAGGAGGCTATGGGGAACCTAGTGTTGTACTAAGTTGAACAAGCATATAACACAATCACAAATATGAACAAGTACAAACAAATATGCACAAGTACATGAACAGTTATATGAACAGTTATATATGACAAAGTGTGTGTGCATATAATGGAGTTTATGAAGGAAATATACCTGTAAGCATGCTCCATTTGTATACATAGGGCTCGAGACTCACACTCGGGGAGAGGTCCACTTGAATTTATTCAAAGCTATGTAAACAGGTATTTACAAAAGGGCTTGGGACTTATACCTACATGGAGGCCCATGGTATTTTTTGGGAAGATTTAAAGAAAACCTTCATTTTTTGGTTTGTTATTCAAAGTTTTAAAAAAAAAACAAACTGATCGAGGTATGTACAAAAGGCGTACAATGAAATACCTAATTTCATGTACTGGAATGGGTATGTACAAAAGGGCTTGGGGCTTATACCTACATGGAGGCCCATGGTATATTGAAAAGTTTTGTTTCTTTGGAGTTTTGTTGCTTTGAAAATGATTTGAAAATTGTTTGAAATTGTTTATTTTGAAGAAGTTTTATTGTTTTGAAGAATGTTTTGAAAACTGTACAAAAAGAAAAGAAATGGGACTTACACTCTCTAATATTCGAGAGGCCCCACTTCGTTTTGAAAATCAATTGATCAATTAAAAAGATTTAATCAAAAGTTTTCTTTGAGAATCAAAAAGAAATGGTTTATCGTTTTTGAAAAGAATCGTGATCGCTTGTTTTAAAACGATTTGAATTTGACAAAAGTCAACTTAATTAAGTTAAAACAAGTTTTAATGCTTAATTAAGACCTAAATGATTATGGTTTGATCACAAAAAAAAATTTACAAGTGATTAGGTTAAAAAATTAAATGAAAAAAACAATATTTAAAGTATTAAAAATACTTAAATATAAGTCATTTTAAACCTAAATAAAAACATATTAAATAAATATTTTTTGATGATTTTTTTTGATATTGTCAAAATAGGTATATTAAATAAGAAGTGTGTAAAAAATGAAGAAAAAATAATGAATTTTGATTGGTTAAATTAATTGATGAAGTTTGTTAAAAAATGAAAGAAAACAAGTGGTAAAAAATTGGTTTTGTCTCCACTAGGGTTTGAACCCACGCCCTCTCTCTCACAACTCAAAACACTTGCCAACTGAGCTGCGCGCGCAGCTTGTAATATACATGCTTCTATTGAATTATATTTTAAACTTAGCATTTGAAATTTCCAAACCAAAACTGGCGCCAAGAACACACCTTCAACTGATTTTCAAAAATCTTCAAAACTGTGTTGTTTTGTTTAATCAAAGGGTCTATCTCACTCGGTTTTTCACGAGGAACATGATGATGACCTTTAATTTCATTTATTTTCACTCTAAGGGGGGCAATTTTCGCATGAACATGAAGAACCCTAAAACTGAATTTGATCGTGAAATCGTGTATGTGCAAGTTATGATGCAATTGATTGAGGGTTAATGATCCTCATGTGTGCAGAAATGAGATGGTATGTTCATATTTCATTTATGATGCGTGGAGAGTAGAGTTTGAAGTTCAAGTGCACTTACCTCAAAAACGGCCAAACTGAGAATTGGATTTTGATCTGGAGGTGTTACAGATGCTTTGTATCAATCTGAATAGCTTCTATGATGATTATGGAAGGTGTCTGGATGTCTGGAACAAGTTGAATTCATCTGAGCATAGTCATGGGACCCGATCTGCAGTTGCTTGGAGTGAGGATCGAATCTGATGATGGAGGTGTTTCAGGTCATGGATGATGATTGGTATAGCTCATATATGATATATGGAATGTGTTTGAAGCATTAGTTTGGACAGAAATGAGCTTGTGTGGATTTTGGCATGATAAGGCTCATTTGATGTTCATATGGAGGTTGAAAAGTGAATCTGAGTTTTGGGGCGATTTGGGGTGTGTGAGTGGTTCAAACACATCCCATATGATGTTTATGAGTTGTTAGAACCATCACTTTGGCCATAACTTCAATGATTTGGAGGTTGAGTTTTCTACCTCTTTGAAAACTATGAAACTTGTAATTCAAGAAAGAAGAGAGAAAACCTATAATTGTGGGGTTTTGGTGTGAATTGAAGAGTGATTTGCACCTCTATTTATAGGCCAAAGTTTCTGAATACAAAGCTCTTGCAAGTTGATCAAGAATGATGATTTGGCTTAAGAGATAAAATGGAATCTTTCACATTAAATGCAAATGGTTAAAAGTGACTTAACCATGGTTATTTCTCAAGCTTCTTATCCTCTTCCATTCTGATCTTAAATCAGAAAATATCTACCAATTATTGCTTCTATGCATCATTACTTGGATCATTTGGCAAATTGGTTCATAACTTAGTGAAAATGGCATGTAATTTCAAGTGAAAAGTTCACTAATGTCAAAATTCAAAACCATGGCTACACTCCATATTTTTTCATGCTCTTGGACATTTTGGAAAGCTCATATTACACACTTCAAAACCCTAGTTGAAAGTTTCTTCAAGATCCTTAAGGAAGTGGGTGAAAAAGATCCATGAACTTTGAAGAAAATGAAGTTTTAAGTGAAATTTTCATAAGATACCAACTTTGAAGCTCCATATCTCTTAAATGGTTGATCTTATGAAAAAAAATTATATGTGACAAAGTTGTTCATTGGATCAAAATCTACAACTTTCATGTTGGAAGTTTTTTTCAGTTTGTAGGTGAAATTTTGAGTTATTCCCTTTCAAAGTTTGGAAAAAACCATTGAAAAACACTTAGAAATTTTTCTAAGTATGAAAGTCAAACTTTTGACTTTTTGATTCTTGATTGATTTTCTTGATTTTTCTTGATCAAATGACTTCTCATATCATATATTGATGATTTAAAACTTCAAAAATCATGGTTGACCAAAATTCCCCAAAAGTCAATGGTGATCTTGTACAGTTGACTTTTTCAGACGAATCGCGTTTCTGGAGATTTCAAATGAAACAGGCTATCCTCACCAAATGAATGGATCACATTGAAGCATTTAGAGGATATTGAGCCATGGTTTGAGTTGTGACACCATGTCCTGATTAAAAAGTCAGTTATTTAGTGAATTAGGTCAAAAACCCTAATTGTCGACCAGATGAAATTGATGACTGTGGATCTTGAATTGAGATGTAATCTCCATTGGATATTGTCATGGGGATTATTTGAGGATGATTGAAACCTTTGATTGACTTCCTGGGGGTTTTTAGGGTTTCCCAAATGTGATCCCTGATTTCAGTCCCTGATAGTTCAAAACTCTGATCTGAGGATTTGTCTGATCAATCTTTGTGTAGGAGATGTTATGAGCCAATGGATTAGGTCAAAATGATGCACTTGAGGTCTTGATATCATGTCCCAAGCCATTAGGTCAAATTCTGAGCAAAAGTCAGGAGTGTGCTGTCTTCAGTCAAAACCCCAATTCAGTCGATTCAAAGCTGTTGAGCTTGTTGAAATGAATCTCTGAGGACCAAATGTTGATTGTAGATGAAGATGATTCATTTGAGATGAAGGGAGAACAAAACCCTAATTGATTGTTACTTGTACTGATGAGTGATTTCTTGTTTAAATCCTGCTGAGTCACAAGTAGCAAACACAAGCTATGCAATTTGTTAGAGATGCAAATGATGCATATGCAATGATATGAGGTGGTATCTTAGGTCAAAAATTGGGGTATGACAGATGTGGAGGTGGTCCTCTTTTGGTGATATTACATATTCCAAGTGTAATTTTTACAATTTTTGTAAAGACCCGTTGTCTTTTTTATCGTGATTGTATTTGGTTTGTAATATCGCTATTTTGTCGGTTTCGTGCCGGTCTTGTGTATCAAGGTTGGAGAACCCTTAGTTCTCCCATTAATATATTTATTGCTTACTTTAATACGGTCAACTGACTTTATTTAAAATGTCGTGGTAAGCAAGAGTCGCCACCGACTTTTATTTTATCCAATTTATAGAAAGGCTAAAAGAACGGGAAAAGATCTTTAAAAAGATTTTGAGTTCGGGGGGTAAGTTATACAAAGGGAAGATGTAAGGCACCCTTTGCATCCATGGTTATCCACGGGCTCTTAATTGCTTAGCTCACTTTGTTTTCAAAAATGTTTGATTTGTTTGAAAAGTAGGGTGTGATAGAAATTTGAATAAGAACTTTAGCTTGTAAATAAGCATAGTCTTTTTGAAATGCTTCTTTGGAAAGAAGTGGGAAAAGATTTTGAATTTTGAATTTGAATAAGAGCAAGCAACTAATAGCAACTACCCTAAGTTTTAAAATTCGTTCTTTTAGCTTTTCGGGCGAAAGGGTCTATCCATACCATAAGAGGGCAGGAAGTCTTTCAATTGGATGTTGAAGGGTCATCGAGAATTTATCATTCGCCATAAGACTATCCCATGCCATAAAGAGGGCAGGTAGTCTAAGGGAAGGATATAATAGTCATTTTATCTTTTTAGGCATCATGCGAGGATACCTTAGCAATTGAGACAATCATCTTTTACCGAGGCAACTTCGAGGGAGTTTCAATAACTTTGAAGGCAACATTGCTTTAGGTATCCTCAAAATCGAGGGACTTGACTATTTTTAGGCGATAGAATTAAGGCAACAAGGCAACAGGCAACAAGAAGGGTTACCCTAAATGTGTGTGGGTGCAACAATCACGTGATTCAATTTAGATAATTTATCTTGTAATTATTGGTGATTCTATGTTCAATTCAAAGCTTGCACTCCCTAGGATTACTAACCACGCAGTTTAAAGTGAACGGAAACTAAAGGCAGAAATTAAAGTTCCTACGCTATTACAATAAACACCTGCGGGGATGGGGGAAATTAACAAACGGAAAAAATAAGAAAGATCAATAATTAGTTTTAAACATTGAATGCCTTGATCTCCCTCGAACCTTCCATCCATTGACCCTGAAAATTAAAATGAAGATAATAGGGGTGAGTGTAAGAGAAGTTCCTTAACATATGAAATAAACCCTAATTGAACCTATAAGGCAAAAGTAAAATTTAAATTTAAATAAGAAAAGAATCGGAACTTAGCTTTTTGATTGGCATGGTGCATAATCGGAGAATCTTGATTAATCCTGAAAATTTGAACAAAGACAGAAAAAGGTTAGTGCATTGACCGATCTTAAACCCTAATTGATTACAAACCCTAAAGGTTTACAAACCCTAACCCTAAACCTAAAAGGGTTATTTAAGAAAACTTATTGTGACCCAAAAGGTTTACAAGGCTTAAAAATGCGTCAGTGGATAACACCTACCAACAAACTAAGGCTATTAGGATTGATAAATGCCTAGAGGTTAACAAATATTTAAAATTAATTGATTAAAAGTATATATAAAAATAATAATTTTTCTTGTAAAAAAAATAATTATTTTTAATGTTTATGAGAAAAATCGAGTGTCGATTAAATTAATAGTTATGTGAAATTATTATAATAATAAAAACATTTAAATTAAATAAAAATAAAAGGAAATAAATAAAGGTTTAAAAACGAAAATAAAATAATAAAAAAAAATAGTTTAGAAATCTTAGCTTAAATTGGGTGTGGTTGCTTGGTGAGCATCTACCACAGACATCCTTTCCTGGGCGCTTGGATTTAATCCCGATGAAGATCGGATGGTGAGGATCGCAAGTGTACCATAGTCGTTAGGGTTGTTCCTATACAGGACTTGTTACAAGAAAATTCTTGAAAGATAATTGCATTGTATGGGGATCGAACCAGCCCCCATAAGGTTGAATGCACCTGCTGGTTGCCAATTATACTGAGCACGTTTCTTGTTAAAAGTACCATCATCAATAAATAAATAGATTAAATAAAAGTGAGTCGAGAATTTCAACACCGGTCAAAGTGGGGCCCCTACACCACGCTCAAAACCAATCGCAGGAGGGGAGAGGAAGGCCTTAGTTTGACTGGAAAATTGCATGCTTCCACGCCTAGGTCCAAGAGTCAAAGTCACTATTTATTATCTTCTTCGCAGGCACCTACGGAATTTGCTGCGGAAATAGCCGCGAATTTTCCTGCGGATTCCTCTACCAGTTCATGGCCAGCGATTGTAACAACTTGGAACCTGCAAAATAAAGATCACACGCAACAAAGAACCACCCAGATCCCCAAATTAGACCCCTACAAATTCATAAGTGATGTTAGTTTAATCTGAAACGGCCTAAAAAGGGGAACACGAAAGCTTGGCTTCCATGAGCCCTAGCTATGGTGATGCACGTTCTAGTTTGGATAGCCCGATTCTGATGTTCAAACCTGTTATACACACTAATATAAACACGTTAAAAGCATCAAATTGAATTAATACGCGTTGGATGATAAAAAACGAAAATCATAATTGTGAAGGAATATGAACATGCATGTTATGAGTGTTTGCAAGTTATGGGATTCATGTTTGGATCCATACTTACTCTAAATCGTCTCAGGAAGAGATTGAAGACGATACTTCTGATTGCAAGTGGCTGGAACGTACAGAATTGGTATGCCCTAGATATGAACTTTTTGGAACTTTTGAGAGGCACTTTGAGGCAAGCTTTTTCGTGAATCCTTAAGACTGAATAGTAAGGAAATATATAATGTGTGAATTAGGGTTGAAAATTTGCAATCAAATCATGTTATTGATAAGAAAATTGAGAATATTTGATTAGAAATATAATGCAATCTTTCTATTTTAGCTTCATTCTCTTTCCAATTTCTTTTTCCACGAATTTTGCTGATTTCTAGGTCAATTTGGATTGATCAAATATTTGGAGGATTAATCATATAATATCTTATGATTTTATTTGATCTATTTTGAATTTAAATTGATAAATTCAAGAAAAAATGAAATAAAACCATTAAATAAATGAAAAATGATCTATGGGACTCTTATAAGCTCCTTGTCACGTGGACAACACAATATTATAGGCCCATTATCCAAAATTTGAATTTTCTCACTTAGGGTTTCATGCATTCCCCAATTTTTCACCCAACTTCTATCGATCATAACTCTCTCAATTTTTATCTTCTGAAGATGTTCTAAAACTTTTTGGAAAGCTCAAGATGTCCTCTATAAGCCCCTTTAGAAGCTTTTTTGCATTTGGGGATTTTATCTTGAAGATATGGCTCCTGACAAAAAACTGCTTTTTGCGAGCTCTTAGAAGGACCTGTAATGTATTGGCTCATATCTCTCAAATGATGCATTTTTGGCCTTGGCATGTGAGAGACAAAATTGTAGAGAATTAAATTTACTTCAAATTGAGCTGTGGATGGAAAATTTCGGACGTTCCATGTGAAAGTTATGGCTGGTCAAAGTTGGGTTGACTTTCTCTTTAAAAACCCTAATTTAGAAACTTAGATTTTTGATGATTTTGGAGCTTTTCTTGATGAATCATGATCAATCCTTGATCAAATAATGAATGATACTTCAAAATGAGGATGTTGATCAAAAATCAGGAATTTTGACTGTACTTTGACCACAGTTGACTTTTAGGTCAAAATAGTCGACTGTTGACTATTTAAACTGTTGTCTGAGCAATCTTATGAATCAGAGCTTCCAACTTGGCATGAGGACCCTTTTGAGCATATGAGAGGTCATGGAGTCCACTTGAGGTATCAGAAGTTGATTTCTCTTTGAGAAGATCAAAACCCTAGTTCAAAGGCATTTGTTTAGGAGGTAGGTAGCATTGAGCAATTGGAGATCTTTGAGCATTTGAAAGTCAGATGGACTGAAATATGATTAAATATTATGGGCAAATTTTGGGGTATGACAGCTACCCCTGTTCAATCTTCTTATACCTGAGGATGTAGATTGGCTTGTGTGCCTGTCGAAATCTGAAGGTAGAAGAGGATTGAACACTAGAATACCCAAGAATTTGCCCTAGCTGAAGTAGGGACTTTTTGTAGGAGATGGGCTTAAAGATGCCATCCAAGCAGAGTATTGTCGGAGATGGGCTTAAAGATGCCATCCTGATTCTTGGGGTTTGATTGTGATGGGCTTAAAGATGCCATCTGTCTCGATAAGTTTTGAAAGTCAGAATGAATCGTACGTTAGATTATATCTGAATTTGAAGTGTTGAGAAGTAGTTGTTGAATGTTAATCGTGTCATTTCTGTTCGTAGTAACAGAATTTAGACTTTGACAGTTGATTGCGTCTACCTTGTTTGTGATGATAGAGCTATATCTTGGAAGGTTGATCGTGTCAGCACCGTTCGTAGTAACTGAATTAGATCTTGGAGAGATGATCGCGTCTACACTGTTCGTGATGATAGAATTAGATCTTGTAAATAGAATACCATAACGGGTCATACATTAGACCATATATGATAGAGGACGTCAGAACGAGTTATTCATTAAACCATATCTGAAGGAGAATACCAGAACGAGTCATACACTAGACCATATCTGAGGAAGGATACCAGAACGAGTCGTACATTAGACCATATCTGGAAGTAGGACATCATAACGAGTTATTCATTAAACCATATCTGAAGGAGAATACCAGAACAAGTCATACACTAGACCATATCTGACTGAGAATACAGGAATGGGTCATACATTAGACCACATATCTGTTGGATAATGCCAGAACGAGTCATACATTAGACCATATCTGACTGAGAATACCAGAACGTGTCATACATTAGACCATATCTATTGGATAATGCTAGAACGAGTCATACATTAGACCATATCTGACTGAGAATACCAGAACGTGTCATACATTAGACCATATCTGTTGGATAACGCCAGAACGAGTCATACATTAGACCATATCTGTCTGAGAATACCAAAACGAGTCATACATTAGACCATATCTGATAGAGAATGCTTGTCGAGGCGGAACCTGAAAACAAAGTTAGAAATATGCAATGTCATGATGTATTATATGACGAGTCTCTCCAAATAAATGAGAAACCCGTATGTTTATCATGAAGTAATGTATGCAATGTATGAATATGTATGTGATGTATATGATGTATGACTGATGTTGTTCTGAGAAAATAAATCTCTGTATCATTGTGACTTGGATATTTGATCTTGTTTTGAAGATGTGTAGCTGGGGATTTATGATTTCTGCTTGGGGATGAAAGCGGTTTGAATGATTGATCTTGATGTACCCTGACCGGGGATAAGAGAGATGAATAACCCTGTTTGGAGAAGAGAAAAAGTGTCGGGGAACCGACAATGTCGAAGATGTAAACTCCGTTGAGGAACTAAGTCTTTGTTGGGACGAGAACATTTGAACGTATCTTCTTAATGATTACTCTGTGGGGATATGATCCTGTGTAACCGGCTTCGTGGGAAGGCATGAATACTTTGAATATTGCCCCCAGTGATTTATAGCTCTTGCCTTTCTTGGACTTGTATTGATTGGGACACGCCAATGAGTGTTGGTTGAAGTGTCAAACAGGCTTTGCACATCTTTGCCCCAGCTATTAGGGAATTTTGAAGAGATTCGCCTCGTGAGGACCTTATGAGATGCGTAAATTGGATGACATGCCCCTAGTACTTAGTATGATGCCCCTGGATGATCGGGAAGTAGCTTCAGACCCACTTGGGTGCGTGCCCCTGATTGATTTGTATTCTTTGAGAGACTCTCGGAATTTTGACCTGATTGCCCAAGTATTGACTGGATAAAGCATATCATGCCCCTTGTATACATTGCTTATAGAGTGATCTTGTCTGTTGGGATAACTGTTAGTCATTAGTCATACCCTGTGCAGATTCTTCCTGATGCTAACATTTGAAATTATGTAGCAGAATATGTTTAATAATGAATTCATGAGATGCAATGCATATGTCTGTCTTGAGTTTGTTGAAAAGCATTAAAACTGGAGATGTAAAAGCATGATGTTTATAAAAACGTGGTGTTTGTAAAGAACAGGATATCAACTTAGCATTTGTAGTAAACCTTAAGGAGTCGGGATACCTTTTTGGTGACAGTATGCTTTCGAACTAACCATGCTTCAATTAGGACTTTCAAGGGTTGTAACGTGGCTTGGTTCACGGTTTAAGAAACAAATGATAAAGGCTCAAAATTTGATTGTACCCACCCCTCTTCGTGATGATCTTCATTCCTAAGCTCAGTTAATTCAACTTATGCATTCAGGTTCCAAGACACTTTTGGATTTGCACCTTTGAGAATGATGATGGTTCACAAGCAAAGAGAACTTTTGAGATGGCAGTCACTTCTTCCTTTTGGTAGTCACAACATTGTGTTGTTCAGGAATTTATTGACTTCTCTTTTTTGTCTTTTTGATACCCCTAACTTTTGCCTGAACTGTCTATTTTGAGCTTACAGTCAGCGGGATGCCTTGATTTTTGCCTAAGTCTTCTTTTTGATTTTTGACTTAGCAGGCTTTTCTTTGTATATATGTTTTTTTCATTTTTTTGAAAGATATTGACTGCCTTGCTTAATGATTGATGAACCATCATTGGCTTTTGATTGACCAACAATTCTTTGATGTGTGCGGATGAACACTTGTGATTGAAACCTTTGTTGAAAGGTGTACTGAATGATTCTCTTAAAATAGAATGCACAGCCAAATTAACTGAGAACTACCCTGCCCCAGGTTATGATCAAGGGTTTTAATTAGTACAAGAAAGAAACTTCTACTTCTTAGGCTCAAAGGGGTTGACGAGGGATTAACATCCTTATATCTCCACTGTTTAGGAATTGAAACAATGCCTGTACATCGTCAGCATAGTCCGCTCAAAAGCATACTGTATGAGGTTGCGGTATCGTTTTCGCCATCCTCCCTCAAAAGGCACACAACTTTTAACAGGAGTCGAGTATCACAAAACATATGCAAAGTAAAGACATAGTTTAAAAAGAGTGATAGCGAAATAAATTACTCAAGACAAACATATGCAATGCACTGATGATGATTATTAAATCAAATAATGTCTATCATAAGTCGAATGTTTAAACAAACAGAAAAAGAAATTGCAACTGAAAGTAAAACTAATGATCTTAAAGTCCACCCTTCTAGCCATCCACAATATTAGCACTCTTGTTGTGATTAGGCATGGTTGCAGGAGAGTTGAACTCAATTTCTCCAGCGTCGATCATATCCTGGATTTTGTTCTTCAATGGCCAACAATCATTAGTGTCATGCCCAATGCTGTCAGAATGATAAGCGCATCTTGCATTAGGATTATATTGATGAGATAAGGTATTGGGCTTCAGAGGAGGATCCTTTAAGGTAATCAACCCTGCTTTCAGTAACTGTTGTAACGCTTCAGCCAAAGTTATGTTGATCTTTGTGAATTGTCTTTTAGATGTGCTTGGTTTACGCTGGTTGCCCCCTTGTCGTATCACCGCTTGATTAGAGGATACGATCGTCCCCACAATATTAGATTCATTCCTCTCATTGTGCACTTTCTTTGAGGTATTAGAATATGTAGCCATTTGAATTTTACCGCTTCGGATACCACTTTCAACACGTTCCCCAGTCAGTATAAGCTCGGTGAATCCAGATGATGAACTTCCCAGCATATGACTATAGAAAGGGCCAGTCAGTGTATTCATGAACATATCTACCATCTATCTGTCAGCCAAGGAAGGTTTGACTCTTCCAGCTAGATCTCTCCATTTTTGAGCATACTCCTTGAAACTTTCTTTGGGTCCCATAGACATGCTTTGTAGTTGCACGCGAGTCGGTGCAAGGTCAGAGTTATATTCGTATTGCTGGTAGAAAGCAACAACCAAATCCTCCCAAGTACGGATGTTGGTACTTTCTAGTTGATAGTACCATTCGAGTTGTGTTCCAGATAAGCTTTCTTGAAAGAAATGGATCCAGAGCTTCTTATCAGCAGTATGAGGCTGAATCTTTCTCACATAAGACCTCAAGTGTAGTTTAGGACAAGAGACTCCATCATACTTAGCAAAGGTCGGAGTCTTGAACTTCGGAGGGATAACAACTCCAGAGATGAGTCCTAGTTCCTCAAAATCTAAGCCAGGTATCTTTTGAATTTCCATGGCTTTCATGCGTTCTTCCAACAGCTTGTATTTGTCATCAGGATGTTCATCCTCATGGTGATAGTCCTCTTCTTCTTCTTCAGAGGGCTTGGCAGAATCATGGTTACTTTTTGCATCAGTTTTGATACTAACATCATCATCTTGTTCATCTTCGTCACTGTCTTCAGAGACTTCGGCTTCCCTGAGTTGCAAGATCGGTCTAAGCTTTTTCCTCAGAGTCTTTTTGCCCCTCTTATTCTTCTTTTTGGTCAGCATGGTTTTCAGCTCTTCTTGCCCCTTGGACTAATTCAGAATCAAGGCTTGGAACTCAGTGTTTTGAGCTTGGAGATCCTTAACTGATTGTTCGAGATTCATGATGCTGAAATAAACAGCAAGGAAGGATGAGAGACCTATTGTAAGAAACCTGCTATACAATGTTATGAATGCAGATGCAATGTTTTTCAAGGATTGTTAGGAATTTAGTTAGCGACATTTAGACATTGAATCTGTCACAGCTTCATCTGAAGAATTTTGACTTTCTTCTTGGCACGTCCTTCTTTAAGAATCAAGCTCACCATATCGAGTGGGTCATCGCCTCTGATTCGGGATACTTCTGAATATGGCTAGAGGAAAATAAATCCTCTTGCCCCTTGATAGGTACTAAGTCTCTGAATTGGAAGGTATGTGGCCAGAGGAAAATAAATCCTCTTGCCCCATGATTAGGAATTCGGTCCTTGATAAGAGTACCTAAAATTGTGCGCCCTAAATCCCTAAGATCCTTGAAAGGGTTAGTAAACATGCAATGTTATGATGTCATGATGTCATGATGTTATGCGGATGCAATGCATCAGGCAAAACGTAAGGTGATAAGGACAAACAAGTCCTACAAGAAAAACCTGCAAGGAAACGAAAGGGTTAGTAGCACACACAAGCAAGTCACATAAGTGTCATTAGGTTTAGGGGCTTGCATGAAGTTCGTAGGTAAGTACCCTCCCCACTGAAGTTTAGTTGGTTCAACCTGTTCTAGAATAGTAACCGGGTTCTATGGTGCTCATATCCCTGATCTTTCTCGCGGGCATTGTCTCAACATGGCACTCGATCGGCCAGCCAAAAGCATCCCTAGAGTCCAATCTCAATGAGTGTAGCATCGAGTATCAATCGGCTTCAGTCAGGATTCCAAAGCCAGCTATCTCGCTACTTCCTATAGGCCAAAGTCAAGTTCAACTAGGGTTCTAAGGGCGAATTAGTGCTTATGACACCACACGGTAGCCAAATGTCTCCTCGATCATATTCAAGGGCCATCAGGACAAACCAAAGCATCGCACTAACGGTGGCCACCAGTTCAACCATAATGATACATGTCGTACAACCTCCCTGGTCTCTTGCCACATACCTAAGGTACACTAGATCCGGGTGTAGGATCTTTCACACAGCAGAATACCCAAAACAACCTTTAAAGATAAAGCAAACAAATCAAACAAGTTTAAAGTGATCCTAACTCTAAGGTGACCCCGCTTTTATTCGAAAAAATCCAAAACAGAGTCGCCAGTTCTGTAATACGGTGAACTGACTTTATTTAAAATGTCGTGGTAAGCAAGAGTCGCCACCGACTTTTATTTTATCCAATTTATAGAAAGGCTAAAAGAACAGGAAAAGACCTTTAAAAAGATTTTGAGTTCGGGGGGTAAGTTATACAAAGGGAAGGTGTAAGGCACCCTTTGCATCCATGGTTATCCACGGGCTCTTAATTGCTTAGCTCACTTTGTTTTCAAAAATGTTTGATTTGTTTGAAAAGTAGGGTGTGAATAGAAATTTGAATAAGAACTTTAGCTTGTAAATAAGCGTAGTCTTTTTGAAATGCTTCTTTGGAAAGAAGTGGGAAAAGATTTTGAATTTTGAATTTGAATAAGAGCAAGCAACTAATAGCAACTACCCTAAGTTTTAAAATTCGTTCTTTTAGCTTTTCGGGCGAAAGGGTCTATCTATACCATAAGAGGGCAGGAAGTCTTTCAATTGGATGTTGAAGGGTCATCGAGAATTTATCGTTCGCCATAAGACTATCCCATGCCATAAAGAGGGCAGGTAGTCTAAGGGAAGGATATAATAGTCATTTTATCTTTTTAGGCATCATGCGAGGATACCTTAGCAATTGAGACAGTCATCTTTTACCGAGGCAACTTCGAGGGAGTTTCAATAACTTTGAAGGCAACATTGCTTTAGGTATCCTCGGAATCGAGGGACTTGACTATTTTTAGGCGATAGAATTAAGGCAACAAGGCAACAAATAATAAGGCAACAGGCAACAAGAAGGGTTACCCTAAAGGTGTGTGGGTGCAATAATCACGTGATTCAATTTAGATAATTTATCTTGTCATTATTGGCGATTCTATGTTCAATTCAAAGCTTGCACTCCCTAGGATTACTAACCACGCAGTTTAAAGTGAGCGGAAACTAAAGGCAGAAATTAAAGTTCCTACGCTATTACAATAAACACCTGCGGGGATGGGGGAAATTAACAAACGGAAAAAATAAGAAAGATCAATAATTAGTTTTAAAAATTGAATGCCTTGATCTCCCTCGAACCTTCCATCCATTGACCCTGAAAATTAAAATGAAGATAATAGGGGTGAGTGTAAGATAAGTTCCTTAACATATGAAATAAACCCTAATTGAACCGATAAGGCAAAAGTAAAAATTAAATTTAAATAAGAAAAGAATCGGAACTTAGCTTTTTGATTGGCATGACGCGTAATCGGAGAATCTTGATTAATCCTGAAAATTTGAACAAAGACAGAAAAAGGTTAGTGCATTGACTGATCTTAAACCCTAACTGATTACAAACCCTAAAGGTTTACAAACCCTAACCCTAAACCTAAAAGGGTTATTTAAGAAAACTTATTGTGACCCAAAAGGTTTACAAGGCTTAAAAATGCGTTAGTGGATAACACCTACCAAAAAACTAAGGCTATTAGGATTGATAAATGCCTAGAGGTTAACAAATATTTAAAATTAATTGATTAAAAGTATATATAAAAATAATAATTTTTCTTGTAAAAAAAATAATTATTTTTAATGTTTATGAGAAAAATCGAGTGTCGATTAAATTAATAATTATGTGAAATTATTATAATAATAAAAACATTTAAATTAAATAAAAACAAAAGGAAATAAATAAAGGTTTAAAAACGAAAATAAAATAATATAAAAAAGTACCATCCTTTCCTAGGAGCTTGGATTTAATCCCAATGAAATTCGGATGGTGAGGATCGCAAGAGTACCATAGTCGTTAGGGTTGTTCCTATACAGGATTTGTTACAAGAAAATTCTTGAAAAATAATTGCATTGTATGGGGATTGAACCAGCCCCCATAAGGTTGAATGCACCTGCTGGTTACCAATTATACAAGGCACGTTTCTTGTTAAAAGTACCATCATCAATAAATAAATAGATTAAATAAAAGTGAGTGGAGAATTTCAACACCGGTCAAAGTAGGGCCCCTACACCACGCTCAAAACCAATCGCAGGAGGGGAGAGGAAGGCCTTAGTTTGACTCGCGAATTGCATGCTTCCACGCCTTGGTCCAAGAGTCAAAGTCACTATTTATTATCTTCTTCGCAGGCACCTACGGAATTTGCTGCGGAAATAGCCGCGAATTTTCCTGCGGATTCCTCTACCAGTTCATGGCCAGCGATTGTAAAAACTTGGAACCTGCAAAATAAAGATCACACGCAACAAAGAACCACCCAGATCCCCAAATTAGACCCCTACAAATTCATAGGTGATGTTAGTTTAATCTGAAACGGCCTAAAAAGGGGAACACGAAATCTTGGCTTCCATGAGCCCTAGCTATGGTGATGCACGTTCTAGTTTGGATAGCCCGATTCTGATGATTCAAACCTGTTATACACGCTAATATAAACACGTTAAAAGCATCAAATTGAATTAATACGCGTTGGATGATAAAAAACGAAAATCATAATTGTGAAGGAATATGAACATGCATGTTATGAGTGTTTGCACGTTACGGGATTCATGTTTGGATCCATACTTACTCTAAATCGTCTCAGGAAGAGATTGGAGACGATACTTCTGATTGCAAGTGGCTGGAACGTACAGAATTGGTATGCTCTAGATATGAACTTTTGGGAACTTTTGAGAGGCAGTTTGAGGCAAGCTTTTTCGTGAATCCTTAAGACTGAATAGTAGGGAAATATATAATGTGTGAATTAGGGTTGAAAATTTGCAATCAAATTATGTTATTGATGAGAAAGAAAATTGAGAATATTTGATTGGAAATATAATGCAATCTTTCTATTTTAGCTTCATTCTCTTTCCAATTTCTTTTTCCATGAATTTTTCTGATTTCTAGGTCAATTTGGATTGATCAAATATTTGGAGGATTAATCATATAATATCTTATGATTTTATTTGATCTATTTTGAATTTAAATTGATAAATTCAAGAATAAATGAAATAAAACCATTAAATAAATGAAAAATGATCTATGGGCCTCTTATAATCTCCTTGTCACGTGGACAACACAATATTATAGGCCCATTATCCAAAATTTGAATTTGCTCACTTAGGGTTTCATGCATTCCCCAATTTTTCACCCAACTTCTGTCGATCATAACTCTCTCAATTTTTATCCTCTGAAGATGTTCTAGGACTTTTTGGAAAGCTCAAGGTGTCCTCTATAAGCCCCTTTGGAAGCTTTTTTGCATTTGGAGATTTTATCTTTAAGATATGGCTCCTGACAAAAAACTGCTTTTTGCGAGCTCTTAGAAGGACCTGTAATGTATTGGCTCATATCTCTCAAATGATGCATTTTTGGCCTTGGCATGTGATAGACAAAATTGTAGAGAATTAAATTTCCTTCAAATTGAGCTTTGGATGGAAAATTTCGGACTTTCCATGTGAAAGTTATGGCTGGTCAAAGTTGGGTTGACTTTCTCTTTAAAAACCCTAATTTAGAAACTTAGATTTTTGATGATTTTGGAGCTTTTCTTGATGAATCATGATCAATCCTTGATCAAATGATGAATGATACTTCAAAATGAGGATGTTGACAAAAAATTAGGAATTTTGACTGTACTTTGACCACAGTTGACTTTTAGGTCAAAATAGTCGACTGTTGACTATTTGAACTGTTGTCTGAGCAATCTTATGAATCAGAGCTTGCAACTTGGCATGAGGACCCTTTTGAGCATATGAGAGGTCATGGAGTCCAGTTGAGGTATCAGAAGTTGATTTCTCTTTGAGAAGATCAAAACCCTAGTTCAAAGGCATTCGTTTAGGAGGTAGGTAGCTTTGAGTAATTGGAGATCTTTGAGCATTTAAAAGTCAGATGGACTAAAATATGATTAAATATTATGGGCAAATTTTAGGGTATGACCCTTAAAAAAAAAGTGTTACTCTCGTCTTTTCAATATCGTCACATTTATTTTTAAATTTATTTTGTAAATCACTTCTATTTCAATGTTTATTCAAATTACTAAAATTGTAAAATTTTAAAAATAAACAAATTATGAAGAAACGATTCACGAAAAATTAAAGAAATAAATGTGATGAGATTGAACAAAAAAACTTTAGAGAAGATAACTTTAGAAAAATTAAAATGGATAACTTAAAATATAATGTAAAAAATATTAGGTTTTTTCTTTACCCACCTCCCTATGGGCAGCGAAAATCCCATTTTACCCCTGCTTCGGAAATGCATTTCCGAAATATTTTTTTTTCTAAATTTTTTCAGACTTCGGAAGTGCATTTCCGAAAAAATCCCAAAAATTGGGATTTTGATTAATTCGGAGATGCATCTCCGAAAAAACAAAAAAAATCTAAAAATTCCAAAAATTAATTTTAGGATATGAATTAATTTATATATTATAATTTTGATATAATTTATGAGTAATAAATAATAATTATTATATATTTTGATATAATTTATTAGTTATGAATAATAATTGTTATATATTTCTATTCTGATTCACATTTTAAAATTTAAAATAATTTTAATTAAAAAAATTAAAATAATTTCACTTACAAAATGAGTTATAATTTTTTATTTATATATTTATATATTTATAATAATCATTATGTATTTACAAAAAAAATTAAAAAAATGAGTGTTTTAATTTATATATTTATATAATAATTATAATAATTATTATATATTTATAAAAATTATTATATATTTATATATTTATATAATAATTATTATATATTAATTATAAATATATTTATATATTTATATAATAATTATAAAAATTAATAAAATGAATGTTTTAATTTATAATAATTATTATATATTTATATATTAATTATTATATATTTATATATTATATATTTATATATTTCACTTACGAAATTAATAATTATTATTATATATTTATATATTTCTATTCTGATTCATAATTAAAAATGAGATAATTTTTTATTTAGTTTAAAAAAATTAAAAAAAGATTTTGTCTTAATTTTATTTAATGAATAAATTTTATATTTAATTCTATATAATTCAAAATTTACTTATGGAATTAAAATGTTTTTGATTTATATAAGTTAGTAAAATAATTTTTAACTTTCAAATAGTTTAGGATGTTTTGATTCACCTTGATTTTATTGATTCACCTTGATTTTATACCTATTAATTGTATTGATTCACCTTGATTTTAATTTTTCTAATAATTATTAATTATTTCAGAAGTGTATATCCGAAACATTCCAAGACCAATTTGGTCTTGGAATATTTCGGAAGTTCATTTCCGAATTCCTCCAAGGGGGGTGCATTCGGAGATGAACTTCCGAAAACACCATACAACTTTCCGTGGAAAACAAGCATGTTGACTATGATATATTTTTTTAACCAAACTTATATTTTACCTACATCTATCTTAGACCAAGATTTTTGAGCTAGGGGTCTACCAAACGTTTCACTCTTTTCTCTAAAAAGTGTTAGCTAGGTAATCTAATAAAACATATCAATACATAAATAGATTTCCTAATAAATAATTTATCATATGAGAATATAATATCCACTACTTGGTTTAGATCTTTGATTTGATCATCCATGTTTCTTTCTACTTTCATGATTACATTCTTTGTTCCATTAAATGTTTCTTTATAAATAGCTTTTCCATGCTCGATTCCATATTGAAATTGTGGATTAAAAAAATAACCTAGAAATCAAAATCAGTTATTGAGGTTATGATGTTAAAAAATGTAAGTTGCATGACAAAATTAAATTTATAAAATATATTGACAAACCACCAAAATGAAGATCAAAGTGCATGACTTTCCAATGCTTGTCAATGATATCATTATATTTGGAATGATAACGAGAATTTTGTTGAATTGCTTGTTTTGCTCGATTAATGGTTTCATATATGAAATCCATTGTTGGTTTCTCGTCACCATCCACTAGTCTCAAAATTTTTACAATTGGCTCAAATACTTTCAATATGTCATTGGCCTTACTCCAAAAGTCCCTACTCATAACAACTTTTCTTGCTTCATATCCCGATCCTTTCTTCTCTTTAACATATTTTGTTTTTCTAAATTCTTTAGAATCGAACATGTTTTCAAGACCTTCCCTTTGTTTAACAATTGCTTGAAGTTGTAGAAATTGAGTTGCAAATCGGGTAACACCATGACAAACAATATCTCTACCGCCAGTATATTTTTTCATGAGACTCACAATATACGTATGGTTATAGATGAAGGTTGTCACCATTTTTGCTTCACTTAATAAGTTTTGTATGCTTTTCTTATTTCCTATATCCCATAAGCAAAGATCTAAACAATGAGCAACATAAGAAGACCAATATAAATGGGGTCTCTTCTCAGTAAATTAAATAAAAAATTAACTAACATAACAAAAATTGTTTGTCAAAAATATAAAATATTTTTTTTTAATAAAAAATTTAAGTGTTAGATGACTAAAATTTAACAATTTTTTAAAAATATTTTTAACATTAACATAACTAAATAAATGTAAAAAGGTAATAAACTATTTAAAAATTAAAATTATCTTAACATCACAAAATTTTTATTTGTTTTGACTTATTTTCTACACACACCATATTTTTAACCTAAAATTAATTTTCGTCTATAAATTCTCTCCTAAATTTTAGCCAAAATTTAAATAAATTAATTAAAAATAAACTATGTCACTGATTGGAAAATAGCAAGTGTACTATTTTTACCGATGTAGTAATAAAAGTGGAGATTCCCGAAGTGTCGATCTCGAGGACTGCTGTGGTAATATAAGTTATGACAAGAATTCAATTGAACAAAAAGCACATGGGGTTGATTTGGTTGGTTGATTAAAGATTACAATAATTTGAAATAAGCAATATTTAAAACTGGACTTTGTAACAAAATAAGAGAAGACATGCTAGAGTAGATGTATGAACCGCCTTGTAATTCATGTAACCGCTATTTCATGAAAGATTCGTTAATATGATTAAGTATCGATTCTCAATAGTTATTCTCCCTAATTCCTTAGCGGAAAATCATTTGATACTAAAATTATGTTTTAATTCCTTAACAACTCAATTTTGTATGAAGAACCGTATTCACATAAACAAGAATAGACGATCACTATAGTTAAACCCTCATTCCTAAGCGATTTACTGATAGTGTTATTGTTCAAAAAGCGTTAAAGTGGTTTGTCCGACCTAACCTTAACCAAATATCAAAAATCTATTTTCCAAATGAAAAAAGCATTAGACACTTTGAATATAAACTTAAATCATAAAACTTCAAAGTCATAAAATAACGGTAATTCGATTCATTACATAAAAGCGATTCTGGGACATCCCCCTAACATAAATATGTTTAGCTACTCATAGTAATTAAGAAAACTACAAAGGTAAGTGTAAACATTACAAGAGATGAGGATTGCTTCAATCTCCAATTGCTTCCGCTCTTGAAGATCTCCCTTTTCCAAACCCTTGATTCCTCTTCTCCTTCGTAGAATTCTCCAATATGATCCAAGATCCCCTCATCCTCATCAGAATTAGGTCTAAGTAGTGCTGATTCAAGTTCTGAACATGCTAAAAGTCCGAACTACCCTTAATGAAGTTGAGGCCTTTAAAAATATAAAACTGGAAAAATTGCTCGCGCCTGCCAACACGGGCCGTGTCCTGTGACACGGGCACCCGTGTTGGCCCTCTGTCAATGTCCTGAATATCCTTTCTTCCCAGACTTCCTGACACGGGCCGTGCCCCGTGACACTAGTACCCGTGTCAGACCACTGACTACTCCATTCTCTTTTGTTTCCTCCTGCTTCCTGACACGGGCCGTGTCCCGTGACACTGGTACCCGTGTCAGGCCACTGTATGCTCCATATCTTCATTTTTCCTTCGATTCACCTTTGTTTGGCTCTGCATTCTTCTTATGGACTTTAACGCATAAATCTGAAACATAATCACTACCGAAACAAGCATCAAAGCATCTTAAAAAGCATGAGTTCTTAGCATCAAAACAAAACACACAACTTAAACGAAACTTTTAAAATAAGAACGAAAACTATAAAAGACGGACAATTGTGTTACCGAATTGACGAGATTTATGCAAAGAGATTGATGAAAACACCATACAAATTGGTGACCGATCAGTCACTTATGGCACTTTTTCATATATTGGTACGTGGCTTATCATGCTCTTCACATTTTCAAATTGAAAATAAATGATAATAAGGGGCCCACACAACATAAAGAAATTAAAATTATATTTTCTATCATCTTCTTTCTTCTCCTTCCTACGTTAAACAACAACAACACACCCACATTTTCTTTATTATTTCTCTAATCTTTCCAGTAAACAACAACAACAACAATGACCAAATTTTTTCTTAAATTGAAAATAAAAAATTAAGCATATAGTGAAGAAAAGAGAAACTATTACAATATATATGTGAAATAAGAGAGAAACCTACGATGAAGTTGGAGAGAAAAGGGAGAAACTTGCTTCAAGTTGAATTAAAAAACCCAATGAAACAAAGAGAAAATGATGAAATTCTGAACTGATATAATATTGATTGAAGTTATGAAGTCGTGAATGAAAATTATTGAGCAAATGAAGTTAAATACAAATGCTTCATTCATTTGGAATCATAGAAAAGCAGAAAAATAACATAAAGGTATGTATAAGATTCTTATTCTATTTTATGTCTAAGATTCTTCTGTAAGGTTAGATACTTTTCAGTTTGTACCTAAGATTCTTATTCTCTTGCTTTGGTTTTATTAAGAATAATTTTAAACTGAATCAAGTGTATGTTGCGGTCCGTTGCGGTTTATTGCGGTTGAAACACCGTTATAATGCGTTATTTACCATTCTATTGCGGTGGTGATGCGGCTCTTGCGTGTAATTTCCGTTCACACCGCAATTGCGGTCTATTGTCGATGTGTTGCTGCCCGCAACCGCAATATTGCGGCCGCAACATGTGTTGCGGTCCGCAATTTCAAACCCAGTACTTTCTCTCTATTTTTTTCATCTACCCTCACTTCACTCTTTCATAATTTCACTCTTTCATAAAATGTTTCAGAAACCCTAATCTCCTTCTCTCCTCCCCCTAAGTTGTGAATCCAAAAATCAACCAAGAATCAGTGAATCTGAAGTTCCCAAAATTATGTGAATCTTAAAAATCCGTAAATACCTAATTATTTCTAAGAAGACATTGAATTATGTTCTTGCTATGAAGCACCGACACCTCTGAAATCAGGCGTGTCCGTGTCAATGACGGACACCTGCACTGACACTTGTAATTACATTTAATTTATTCATTTTTTCAAATTATTAACGGTGTCGCCGTGTCAGTGTCGGGGTCATTTTAAGAGTGTCAGTGCTTCATAGTGTTCTAATAGTGAACTTAGTTATGAGTTATGACAGACACTAAATTTAAAATTAGATTTTTTCCCATTCTTTACATATATACAAAAGCTCTTTATGTGATATGTTTCACAGGATTCCGTGGCCTAAATTGAAGGCTAAAACATACATACTCGATGTGAATAAATAAAAGAAGATAGAATGATTTTATCGATTGGAAAACAAGCTTAAATCTTCATTGTCATAAATATTAATTGTTTACTATTTTCTCACATATTTCACTTTGTTTTCAGATTTCTCTCGTTGTAATATTACTTACGTATCTTAATTTTTGGTGTTATAGACATATATCAAAGACAACTGTTTATCAAGGTTATTCATCCCTACTCTTGACCCTAATAATACTTTGCTATTATTGAATCTTTACAATTTATTTAAAATTAGGCCAAATCGACACCATAGTTTGGTGAACTATTTGTTATTCGGAAAACGAACTGAATCGTCAGTAATTGAATCAAGGAGTTGTATGTCGCATAATTTTATAATAAGACACATAACTTGAGGTATTATATAGTCGAACCAATGAGAATGAGTGTATTACTCCCTCCGTCCCATAATGAGTGATCCATTTGAAATAAAAACATGTCCCAAAATGAATGACTCATCTCAATTTTCAATACACTTTTTCCAACTTTACCCTCTAATAAATAAAAATTTTATCATTCCCAATACATAGTAAGGGTACTATAGTAAAAATACTTTTCTCTCTTTTACTTTTATTTACTTTCTTAATCTACGTGAAATGGTGGACATGATTACTCATTGTGGGACGGAGGGAGTGTAAAATAGTATGTTAAAAAACTAAGTTAATATCGCATCTTGTATGAGAGAAACCCTAAACTATAAATGCAGATGCACTGTACAACCAAAGCGACAAAACTATTTAGAAAGGTTTTTCCCTGACAATGACATATCAAATAGACAATATATAGCTTATTACTTAATTCAAAGTTGTAAGCAAAAATTTGCAAAAAACATATATATAATTGCACAATGTCTAAACCAGAAGAAACACATTTTTAGGGCTTAAGTATTATGATAAAATAGTTAAGTTCAAACGGAAATCACCTCTATAATGCGACCATCATCCATAACAATGATTTGGTCAACAACTTTTATAGTAGAAAGTTTGTAATGACGGTACTCTCAATGATATACTAAGTGCATTTCCATCAACAAGGGTGTCGTAGCCATTAGGAAGTGAGGAAATAAAGTCATGGGCATAAGTCAGTTTTGCTTCCAAGAGAGTGGGGTTTCTATTGGAAACAAAAAAAAAAAAATCAGAAAATGAATATATTCAAGTATTTATAAAATATTCTTTAAAATGTTTACCACAATAAATGCCCAAACTATACAAATTCTATTTAAGTCATGATTAAAGTTAGCACACCTGAACAAACTGTTTCGCAAGACACAACTTAGAACTGAAGAAAAGTTATTTTGAAAAAAATATAAACAATACCTAACAATGAAGTAAAATCTCAATAAATAATTCTGCTTCTAGAATTGCACTACAAGAAAAAGACCTACTGTGACACTCATTTATAGTGATAGTTCAATATTTGTCACTAAATATAACATTTACCTACAGTTTTACTCTATTACTAATATTTGTCACTAAATACAATTTTTACCTACGGTTTTGCACTATCACTATTGTTTTATTAGACAAAAAAACAAAGAATTGATTTTTACTCTTAACCAAACAAAATTAACTTTATATTTTAAAAAAATATTACTATTTTCATTAAAAATAATATAATTATTTATGATAACAAAAATTAAAATAATTTTAATTTTAAACAAAAATTAATTTTGCTCACAAAATGATTTTTAACAAAAATAAATTATAGACTGTAAAACAATTATTATAGATAAAAAATTATTTTAATTTTTTTCACCATAAATTTTTTTATTTATTACTAAAATATATTTCTATTTAATACTTTTTCCTTTTATTTATATTTGTACTCTTTTCCATTTTATTTATATAACCTTGTTTTAAATATATCTTTTTATTTATTACTAAAATATTATTTTAATTTATTCTCACATAATAATTTTTACTTATTACTAAAATATCTTTCTATTTAATAACCTTTTTTCTTTTAATTATATATTTGTACTCTTTTTCTTTTTATTTATATAACTTTATTTGAAAAACAAAAATTAACACCGAAATCCAAAATTGTTCTTCACCTGAAATCGAAAATCGTTCTTCAACCGAAATCGAAAATCGTTCTTCCCACCGAAATCGAAAATCGTTCTTCACCCTAAAATCGAAAATCGTTCTTCACCCTGAAACCGAAAATCATTTTTCACTATGAAATCGAAAATTGTTCTTCACGCTGAAATTGAAAATCGTTCTTCACCCTCAAATTGAAAATCGTTCAATCACTATTCCATTGAATCATTTGATCACTTTGTTTGTTTTCCAATTCTGAAACTCATGTATTTTATCTTTCATTTTCATATTCAGATCTAGAATACATTGTGGATGTGGAACCAAAGATTGATCTGAGTTTCATATCTTCAAGTTCAGGTAATTTTATATTTTGTACAAGATTCAGTATGTGAATGATAAAATAGATTTAAAGTTTCATATCTTTATCTGGTATTTTGAAATTATGACCTAGATATTTAAATCAAAATAGCGAAAAAACAGTAGTAAATCAATAGTTTTTTTATAATTAGGTTTATGAGATTTGTGTTGGTGGGAGCTTATAGTGATTAATATCAGTGTTCCTTTTAGTGTTTATTTATGATGGTTTCACAATCTCAGATCAAATTTGACTTTATATCATTTTGATAAACATTAGATTTGACTATGATTGATTTTACTTTTAAGTTCTGAGAGACTCTGTTATAGTGTTATGTATAAGCATTTTATTGATGATTAACTGAATAGTTTTGTATTCTGTTCTTAAACAATGCAGGTTTGATTAGGCAGCCAGAATATGGTTATATAAAGGAGCTTCATAGAGCTATCAATATGTGCGAGCTAGCTTTGGTTTCAAATGACCCAATCGTTACTTCATTAAGGAGCTCCCAACTGGTTTTAACTTAATTCAAAGTTATTTTGCTATCTGCTTGTGTTTAGCTTATTTACCATCCTATTATACCATGTGTAACTTTTTGAGGCTCATGTATACTCTACGGAATCTAGAGATTGTTCTGATTTTCTCTCAAATTAATGATTTAAACTCCTTATTTTAGGTTGGGGTGAAAATATATCAAATGAAAATGGGAGAGTTTTGATGAAGATGTTTCTTCTGTGGACGATAGCTCCTCACTCACTTCTCTTTGTCTTTTGGAACAAATAAATGTAACACGAGATGCAAGCTGTTATCTTTGGTATACATCTAGGTAAGTCTGAATATCTTTACCCATGGAGTTATTTAACCTTACAACTCAATACAGGATTTTAAAAATCATTTCATGTCTGCTAATTTCTTCAGTGTTGATACGGGTTCATTTGAATCCTTTCTACATGGAGGAGAGCTTCCAACTCTCATAGTTCAGTCCACAAATCATATTGTTCATGCTTTCATCAATGGTCACCTTTCTAGTATGTTAATTTACTTGCATTTTGTTTATACCTATTTCTACCTGATTACTAAAAATAAACATATACATGATTAAAACTAGGTTCTACCTATGGAACAAGGGAGTATAGGAGATTCATGCCTTTCTATCTATCAGGGCTTAATTGATTTGTAATTTATAATACCAAGTTAGATAACCATTTTGTCAATCAAGGCTTTGATTGATTTTCTATGGGTAAATTTAATGATGCTATTATATCATGTTGATAAAAAGTATATCTTATTCTTTGTTGATATTTTTGTTATGTAGTGCTTGAAGTTGATTGATTGAATGGTAAATGTAAAACTAGATGGTTGGCGGAGGAACGATCGCCAATGGACTTCGTCGTTTGTTTCAACGACGATCTACAACTACTACTACTAAACGCCGCAATGATGATGATGCTGATGCTGATCATGACAATCGCGTCTCCGTGAAAGATTTACGCTCACAGTTGGCAACCATTCCAACCACTAACGACGATCGTCACCATCACACTCCTCTTCCTCCAACTACTACTACTAAGTCGTCTCTCTTCAACATCAAAGTTCCTGTTCAACCTCTTTTCCCTCCTTCCATGGATCCAAACAAAAAGTTTTTCATCTTTTTGTTTTTTCCTCTTTTTTTATTTTATTTTTATTTATTGTTTATTGGATCATATTTTTTTTTTTCCGTAAAATCTGGGTCAACTTTTGTCTCTTGTAACTTGTAACTATCTGAAAATGGAAAATACACTACAGATAGAGGTAAAACCAACTAATTAATTTGTTAATTGACGCTTGACTAGTGCTAATTGTTAACAGAAATTGCGATTACCTTGCTGTTGTGGACATGATGGTAGTTAAGTAAAGTAACTAACATATTGCATCAATTAGGAAATGACAACACACTCAGTTAGCCCCCCTTATGTTTGCATTTTTATTCCTATGTTTTGTGTTTTTTTAGCAATTCAATATAAATAGCATTAGTTGGATTCATTCAATTATTCAGATTTTTCTGGACAACTTATTGTGGAAGTTAGGCTGAGAAAATGGAAACTTGATTGATAGATCGAAAATAAGGAATTTAAAGAGAGATGCTGCAGGGGACCGGAGACGAGAGACCCCTTATAAAGAGGATTCTTGTTCAATCAAAATTGTGTGAATAAGTACCAATTTTCATTATATCGATGCTACATGTTCATTTGATTTAGTGCGTGTTTGGTCCGGCGTTAGCTTTCATGGAATCGCGTTGGAATTTTACATCTGGGCAAAAACTTGGTTTTGGAGCTTCTGCATTTTCACATTAAACTTGCATTGGGATGTGATGTTTGGTGTTCAAACGCAGATCCAAACACTTGTTTAATTGATTGTCTCATTTCCTAGTGTTTTTTTTCCTGCTACTTTCTTCATATTACTATACATTAATACTTTGGAAATTATGGTGAGATAAATGAAGGGACCACTTTAGTTTATAGTCTTCAAGTTCTGTTTATGATTGGGTTTCAGATAATATAACTTAATGCTTTCTTGTTTCAAACAGGGTGCGCCGGAGACAGAGTTTTTTACTGAGTATGGTGAGGCAAGTCAATACCAGGTCCAAGAAATTATTGGAAAAGGAAGTTATGGTGTTGTGTGTTCTACGATTGACATTCATACCGGTGAAAAAGTTGCAATCAAGAAAATTCATGATGTTTTCGAGCATGTATCAGATGCTACACGGATCCTTAGAGAGATCAAGCTCTTGCGCTTG
This sequence comes from Vicia villosa, assembly GCF_029867415.1. Taxonomy (NCBI): domain Eukaryota; kingdom Viridiplantae; phylum Streptophyta; class Magnoliopsida; order Fabales; family Fabaceae; genus Vicia; species Vicia villosa. The sequence goes on along the minus strand of NC_081185.1, from coordinate 89,538,167 downwards.
CTCAGACATCCTGTTTATGAATCCTCTTGAATATTTTACTTGGTCATTGATTAGATTCATATAAAATAGTGGTCTTTCTAGTTATACTTATTCAAATAGAAAATAAGAAAATGTAGTTGAAATTCTTTGTTTCTATATTGAAATATTTGAATTTAATTGAAATTGATATAATAGTTTAATTTTAATATTAAGTTAATTTGTCATATTTAAATTGAAATAATAGAAAATGTATTGTAAAAAATTTTAATATTATATTCAATTATAAAAAAAATTAATTTATAATTTTATTATATTTTGGTAAAATAAAAAATATTATTTAAAAGAGTTCTAGTGACACCTATTAAAACAAAAATTGTAGGTAAAAATAGAAATATTTGTAACACTAACTTATGATATAGTGACATTTGTCCGTAGCTAGAAGCTATCGTGACACTTATTATACCGTAACATCATACCCACTTATACTTGACGCTAGGGGTGGGCGTCACTCAATGTCTGCAAGAGTTTTACCTACGGATTATTGACTTTTAGTGACACTTTTTGAGTGTCACAGAAAGTCAATTTTCTTGTAGTTTTGGTATGATCTTATGAAAAGATAATTTAGAACCGACCATAATAATTTCAACAAAGTAAATGGAATCATAATGATTGTTTTAGATAATTATTTTTGATAACATCTCCTCTAACATTGATTATTACAGCGTCATATGGCACAAATTTCTTTGGCTATGATGTATAATTAAAGGCTTAATTACAATTTTATCCTCCTATTATTTATTTTTTTTATTTTGGTCCCTCTATTTTAAATCTAAAATTTTAGTCTCTTTGTTTTAGTTTTTTTTGAGGATTTTGGTCTCATATAAATCCGAAGGTAATTTTTAATGAAATGAAACTCAGATTAATGACATGTTCAACATAAATTTTAAATAAAAATAGTTTTTTTGAACAAATTATTGCTGAACTGGTACCGACACATCATCAATAAGAGTATCATTTCATTTAAAATTGACTTCAAATTTGCAGGAACCAAAATCCTCAAACAACTAAAATATAGAGACTAAAATTCAAAATTTTAAAATAGAGGAATCAAAATCCAAAAAAATAAATAATATAGAGACCAAAATTACAATTAAACCTATATTAAATTGCGCTGAAACTTCATACAACTTTCCGTGGAAAACAAGGATGCTGACTATGCTATATATTTCATATTTGACGAAGGGAATTGGTATGATCTTATCAAAAGATAATTTCGAACCGACCTTAATAATTTCAACAAAGTAAATGGAATCATAATGATTGTTTTAGATAATTCTTTTTGATAACATCTCCTCTATAATTGATTATTACAGCGTCATATGGCACATAATGCTTTGACTATGATGTATATTAAATTGCGCTGAAACTTCCTACAACTTTCTGTGGAAAACAAGGATGCTGACTATGCTATATTTTTTTAACCAAACTTTGCCTATAAATTATACTTCAATATGAACAAAAAGAATAAAGCCGTAGAAGAACAAAGACGTAAAAGTGAACAAAATAGATATGGGAAATTTGTGCTCTGGACATGAAAAGAGGAAAAAAATCGGAGGTGGTGGTTATAGTGGTGGTAGAGATGGTAACATGATTTTTATGACTCCTGTTGATACTACTTCAGCTGGAAATCATCATGGTCATCATAGTGGTCATCATGGTGGTCATCATGGAGGACATGGAACTGGTGGTGGTCATCATGGAGGACATGTAGGTGATCATGGTGGAGGCGGTGGCGGAGGATGTGGCGGTGGAGGCGGTGGCTTTTGAGTTTGGTTGCATGTATATTAATGGTTTGTAGAAGCTAGTTGACCTTCCTAGCTCTATGGTTATCTCAAATAATACCTCTTTTATTTATGAGGCATATATTGTGTTGTAATTATATTCAATAATGCTTAAATGTGATGATTCATTGATTTGAATTCACTTTTAAGAATATGTAATAAAGTTTAAAAAAATTTAAGAGAATATTATCGTTCATTGTAGTTATAATTTGCAAATAAGGGTGGCAGAATAGGCTAGCCCATTATACTCTAATTTTGTCTTGCAATTAAATTGTCTTAAGTTGGGTAAGAGAGGCCAACTAGAAAATCATAAACCCTATCATCAAGACAGAATACACCTATTTAATATGATCATATTTACACGTTAAAATGACAAAAACTATTGTTCTTGTTAAAGATCCATAATGAGATAAGACAATGGCCTAACATGATTGGATATCATCAATTGTTTGGTTGCTAAGCTCCTATAATTTGAACAAAATTTAAATTATGATGAGCTAAAAACCACAACATTAACTTAAGAAGTATATATATATATATATATATATATATATATATATATATATATATATATATATATATATATATATATATATATATATATATATATATATATATATATATATATATATATATATATATATATATATATATATATATATCGATTAAGCTAATATCTTATTCTTAATCCATCCTTGTGTAATGTCTCCAGAGACAATATGGAGCATATAACTCATAACATAATATCCACAAGAATGGTCGTCGGGTTATTTTGGCCACTACAAATCATTTTCATTTATTTAGGTCACACTAATACACACAAATAATATAATGTCAAGTAGCACAAGTAATATACTTACTTTTGGATACACATAGATTGGTTTTTTACCTATAAGATTTCTTCTGCTCGCTTTAAATTCCTCCGTCGCTCTATACATGTCGGTTTAAACTAAACATGAATAAAAAATATTCAATTATAAAGTTAAATTTGAGTATTAAAAATAATACTTCTTACCTATTCAAAGCGGTAACCACAACGTCGGGTAGTGTCGAGTACACCGAGCAAAACACAACTATAGTATTTTTCTTGAAACATATAATAAGTAGTTGCCAATGCCGGCTGCATAAACATTCAGAATCATTAATAATATAGATAAAATTAATTTATAAATGAAAGCAAAATTTAATATATATTTACCCGCGGTAAAACAGGGTCACATAACAATCTTTGATGTTCCTTTTCTCTATCAACTTCTCTTGTAAGTAATTTTTGATTTGGTGTCCCAGCGAATCGCGAGTAAGAGCAATCCTCGCAACATCTAAAATACAATACTTGTTTAGAAGCTTCCTTTCAGTAAATACCTCATGGATGTACCTACAAGGTCAAATATTTATGTTAAAGTACACGAATTTATGGATATAAATAGAAACCAACATAAAACTATACTTACGAGCTTCAAATTTGTAATATTGAATTGTCTAGGTCCTCATCTCCTCTAAAAAATTCATATATAGAAAGCTTAGGAAGTACAAATAACTACCCTGAATCATGACTTAATGTAATACCCAAGCATGTGCCTTCAATACTCGTCATCATCATCTCTAGTCTCTTAAGAATATCTTGTTTTGGTGGTGAGGGTTCAATACTGCCTGGTTGGAAGAAAAACTATGTGACGCGCTGGTACCACTCGTAACTTTCTCAACTATATTCTCTTGAATTTTCTAACTTATTTGAATTTGTGTGACTGTACCCAACAAACTCAATTTCTGGATCATAAAAACAACATAAATACAACCCAAAATTAAAATACGCAAGCAATAATAATAACATATAACTTATACCTCAAGAACACCGCGAGTACACTTTTCAAACACCTTCTCCTTATTCATCCTCTCTCGCTCCTCTTGCTCCTTCTGGATACTCTCCAGCACCATCTGCATCAACCTTTTCCTCTCCTCCTCCAAGAACTTCTCCCGCACCGTCTGCAATAACTTGTCCCTCTCCTTCTCCAAGAACTTCTCTTGCACCGTCTACAACTAAATCTCCCTCTCCTCCTTCAAGATCCTATCCTGCTCCCCCTTCCACTTCTCCAAGAACTTCTCTCGCACAGTCCCCAACTAGATCTCCCTCTCCTCCTCCAAGATATTATCCTGCTCCTCCTTCCACTTCTCCATTTCCTTCCCCAACTTAAAAGCAACAATCTCTTCAACCTCTCTCTTACTGATTTACTCTCTAGATGATTTAAGCATCCAAAAAATACCTTGAAGCCAACTCCTCTTCCAAGACCACTGACACGCCCAGGATGCTCCTCGATTCCAATCGCTTCTACCAAGATTTCATGACGATCTTGTGAAGTGAAGAGGTTGGATTGGTTTGTTCAACAAGATCATCCTACAACACATATGAAATTTCATTTTTACCAAATTGATTTAACTAAAATAGTTATTGTTGAAAAAGTATATACTTACAATCCTTTGAGCCACTCCGCGCGTAGCGTCTGATGTGAACTCGTCGTCTTTTATTTGATGTGCCCCCTTCCATTTCTCGTGGCGATGGTGGAAATAGAATGCGATCAAGATTTATAGATTCTCCCAGATCTTCCTCCCTTTGTTTTCTTTTTTCTTAAATCAAATTTTTTTCAAGTCCCAGATCTTCCTCCCTTTGTTTTCTTTTTTCTTAAACCATTTTTTTTCAAGTCTTTGATATCCTCCACGAAACAACTTATGTGGATAGATATTCCTAGCTTGATTTTCTTTTCCTTTTTGGCTCTTTGCCAAGAAGGATGAGTGGTGTGAGACTCAATAAATTTCTCCCACACATCTTGATCAATAAATGAATACACCTCGTATGGAGTCTGTTCTTTTTCTTTTCCATGTTCAATATAATTATGGGTGAGCTGTGTCTTAATGCCGCTCCAACGCTCACCAGTATAAAAAACATTTTCTTTTTCACGTACTTATCATTTGGACTGACAATGAACATATCCCATTTTTACACAATAGAGACGTTATTAGTATTAGACAAAAAATATACATGTAAAAAAATCATATAATTCAAAATAAATATCGTAATATCGGTTCATATGTCGTCTTTCAATTCATCGTCAATGTTGTGCCAACTATCAATCAAAATACTCACTTTACTTCTACTTGTAACACAAGGTAACCCAAAAAATCCTTAGCATGTTCTCCATAAGCCCTCCCGGTTTCTGAATAAACTCTAACCGGGTAGCGAACACCAATTTTGTTAGCTTTATTCACCTTTGTATACATCGTGGCATTTCTAGTTTTTCTCTTACATTTTGTATTAATAGAGGATGTAGCAGATGTTATATGGAAGGTTCTTATCGAATCGGCCATGACTATCAAGAGAATAACCTGAAACAAACAGTAATGTTTCAGTGAAAACAAATGGAAAATAATTGAAACAAAATGATCAATACACAAACTGACATAGAAATCATAAACATAATGATCAAGAGATTATTTCATTGAAAAACAAATTGATATATATATATATATATATATATATATATACCGCTTCAGTGAAGAACAAACCTAGTGCAAAAAACAAGTTTGATGAATATTTGTTGGAAGAGTTTTGATGAATATTGCCTAGGGTTTTTTTCCGAAATGAGAGTGATGAATTGACATTTGAGCGTTGATAGGTAAATGAAAAGTTACAAACTAGATAGTAATCTGAAGTATTTCATGCAAAAAAAGTCCCAAGTCGATTTTACATAAAAACAAATGTGATATTATTAATTAAAAATATAAAATATAAAAAAACACAATAGGGCCATATTCTGGGAATTGATTTAAAAGACATATCACGTCGGTTTTTGTTAAAAACCGAAGGGTTTAAATATATCAAATAAAATATTAAAAATAATATTTTGAAAATAGTATTTTCAATTTTTTAATGAAAAATATATTACTTCTTAGTTGAACCATGTAGCCAAAGTAAATACTAATAAAAAAAAATAGAATTTAGAAATGTGACAAGTGAGAAATACTAATTAAACAATTGAAAAAAACATAAAATGCAGCAACTCAGTGTCGAAGCCAATTCCCTTATAGCTATGTTCCCTATGTTTTTAAGAAAACTGAGGGCTAGTGTTTTTTATTTAAAAAAAAACAAGGCGCTCCTAGGACCTATACCCCCATTTTTTCATTGCTTGAGTTGTAAGCTTCATCATAAAAAGCTTTTTTTGTTATAGTGAAATAATCCATGGATGAATAAGTTTTTCAACCAAGGTAAAAACAAAACTTCCTTGGTGAACTTACAAATTTACCTTTCTAAATTTACAACTTCCTCACTCGCTAACGACTTTCTCGAAAGCGCTACGACTCAACTTTAGTGAGACAAAGTAAACAAAAATATTTTTAGAGAGAGAGAGACAGATAAGTGAGGAATGAGAGCTCACGTTTTTGGATGTGAAAATATATGGTATAGGACCTCTATTTATATGCTAGAGATTGACATAAAAAAGGAAAAGTTGTATGGCTAATAATGATAAGCCAATCGATTGGCATCATGCACTAATCGATTCGCATCATGCACCAATCGATTAGTAGGCCTAAAATTAATTGATTAATAATTTCAAAAAGGTAAGAAAAGATATTCAGTCGTTACCATTCATTAAGGAACTGTCCTAATCGATTCGGGTGCATTTTTGAACTGGTCCAATCGATTTCCATAAGATGTCAATCGATTGGCAAGAACAAAAACGTGACCATAGCTATCATGACAATTCTTAAATCTTCTGATGCGACTTCAATGAATTTTTAGAAATATTTACTTGGGAAAAATAGGTTTAAAATCTTATTTATGTGAGTGTGATTAGCCACTCACTTTATGATAAATCACTTATACTTTTACAATAAATTCACTCAAACTTATCGAGGTTGGCTTTCATATACTTCAAATCTTGTCAGATGCTTCATTTTTTTAGACACTTGCTTGAGCTTAAGATGAGCCTTGATTTATATTCCATTTAGATTCCATCATCAGATAATCAAATTTATCAATCCTTATTAATTTAGTTTCATCTTTAACCGCTTTTTGGCTATCAAAGACTCGCTTTCATTACCAAAGGCTTGTTCATCTTTAATAGTTTTCATCAACAAAAGCATGTTCATCTCTAATGTAAATTTCTTGATTAATAACCTACAAAACAAGGTTCCACAATATTTTCTTATAACTTTTTATCAACGAGCTCGTTCATCTCTCTCTTTTGCAAATATTTACTCTTTCTTGATGTTCTGAAGTATAATCTCAAACTTATGCCTTATGCAACACCACAGACACACCCATTATTCTCCTTTGTTTTAATCGCTTATACTAATATATCATGTTGTACATATGGAACAAAGGAACCTTGACTAGCCATATCAACCAATAAATTAATCACAACATGAATAAGATTTCATTATTAAAGCGATTTAAATTACATGTAATATTCAAATTAACAAAAGAATCTACCTACAATCTTCTCAGCGACTACACGCGAGGCATCTCAAGTAAACTCTCTACCTGATCTTTGCCGATCCCTCTTCCACTTCTCATGTTGTGATGGTGGCGATGGGTGCGATCATGACTTAGTGAGTCATATTCCAGTTGTTATCTTTTATTATTAGTCATTTATTCCTCAAGCTTTATATAACCCCCATGATACAATCTATGAGGATATTTATTTTGATTCTTGTTTTCCTTTCCTAATTGACTCTTAACCTGTTATAGACATATTGAACATATGAATTTATATGGTTGTATCCTAAAATCATCAGAAAAACACAATAAGATTATTCTTCATAAAATAAGATTATTACTAACCAAGAATTCAGTAGAACTATGAGACTCGATAAACTTATTCTAAATTTCCTTATCAAAAAAATTATATTTTACATATGGATGCTCAAAGTTAGGCTTGAGCTTTCTAATATAATATCGTGTGAGTTGTGACTTAAAGCCCCTCCAAAGCTCACCAGCATAAAATACCCACTTATTCATCAACTTATTTTCAATTACTTCAAACTAAAAAACTGACATCAATTACATCAATTAGAAGGTATTAGTAATTTAGAAAAAAAACACATAATACCAAATCGTGTAAATTAAAATTAATATCTGAAGCTCTATCTATGTACTTTTTGTTTTCAAATTTGCTAATAACTGGCCTCAATCATCTATCAAAATACTCACTTTGTTAGTCAAAGGAATTTCGAATAACTCCTAAAAAGGTAAGAATTCTTATCATAAGAAGTCCAAGTTTATGATCAAACTCAATCGGAAACTTAACACCTGAGTTGCTGACTTTTGTTAATTTAGTCATTATTGTAGCGCCTCTAGTTTTTCTTTTTCTTTTATTCTCATTAGTAGAACACTCATTGTATGAATGGCGTTACAATAATGGTCCATCTATGTTCAAAATAAAAACAACAAGAACACATCAAAACTTTAGAGTTTAGAAACTAAACATCATCAACAACAACAATACACCTTCAATAACTCAATAACTACAAAACCTTTAATATCTCAATAACAACAAAACCACATTAAACCTTTAGACTTTAAGCTCTTAACAACCAAAACAACAACAACATTATACCTAACATATCTCAAAAAACTGAATAACATTAGTGTCAATATCATATCAAATATCATACTTGAACTCAAATATACTTACATATCCTAAAACATTTAATGCAACAACAATAAGTAAACATAAATATTCAATGTCTCAATAACTCTATAAAAACAAAGCCTTCAATATTGTAATAACTCAATAACAACAAAACCTTCAATATATTAATAACAACAACAACACATTAAAACTTTAGAGTTTAGACTCTTAACAACAACAACATTATACCTAACATATCTCAAAAAACCCAATAACATTAGTGTTAGGATCATATCATATATCTTACTTGAATTGAATTATACTTACATATCCTCAAACATTCAAACCAACAACAACACTAAATATAAACATTCAATATCTCAATAACTCAAGAACAACAAAACCTTCAATATCTCAATGACTCAATAACTCAGTAACTCAATAACAAATAAACCTTTAATACCTCAATACTAACAACAACAACAAAAATAAAATTATCACTTATCTCAACAAATTAACTAAAATAAAACATTCAATAACATTCTCAACAACAACTGAAGGTGTGAAGAAACACAAGAAATGGGGTGTTTGAATTAGGTTTCTATAATAAAACTTTTCTGTTCTCCCAAAGATACAAGCAATAAAGATGCAACAATGATAAAAGAACACAAGTATCTTTATCCTAGTTCCCCTTTAACTAGGCTAGTCGAGTCCATCCGCCAAGGTGATTTTGTCTTTTCAATAAGAACTTAATCCACTAATAATAATTTGATTATAAGCACAAAAACTTACAGTCAATGTCTTCTTGAGAATCTTGACATAAGCATCTATCATTCTCAAAATAAACATTCTTTGCTTAATAACAAGAACTTGACATCAATAAGGCTTACATAATGAGTATCAGTGGGACAAAATGCCTCAGGCAGATCATTTCAAAGACTAACACCTCAAAAATCATTTCAGAGACTAACGCCTTAAGGCTCATTGAGCATAAACAAACCACTTCAGAGTATGATCACGATCTAGGGCAGGTCTCCTAGAGATTATATTTTGAGTAAAGGGCCTACCAATTTCAGCATAATTATCCCAAGAAACAAGTTTCCCAGAGATTCCTTTAAGCAATGGCCAGCCACTTTCAAGTGACCCTAAAGGGCAGATCATGTAAGAGGCATATCACTTTAGAAGATAACCAGGCTAAGGAGAAGAGCACCTGAAGACTCTCTTGAGGAAAAGATATACCACTCCCAGTATCTCATCAATCTGGGGCAATCACGTCGAGAAATCTCTTCAAAGTTCAATCAATCTGGGAAAATTACGTCGAGATTCGATAAATCTCTCTAGAAATCCGTTAATTAGGGGAACTAGTCTAAAAACTCAAAGACATTTGGGACAGGATATCTCAAGTCACTATGGTACATGTGTAACACCCTTCTAAACCCCGCGGAAAATTTAACAAAAATCAGAGTAAAACATGAAGAAGGGTATTACAACTCCAACAAAATAAACAAAGATTCAAGTCATGCCATAAAGGAACGATAAACCAAAAATTATTCAGATATCATGTTAACACAGCGGAATATTCTTAACAACTCAATAATTAAACATCCAGAGTCGGAGACTCATGATCCAACCATAAACCATAAACAAAACAAGGATTTATCAACCAATCCTAAAATAACGTTCCCAGTGTTACACGACCAGAGCATGACACAGACCCAACTGACTCTAACGAATTACTTGACGAGCTAATCCTCACCAAGTACACAAGCTACTCCTCAATCTGAAAAAAATAACAACAGTAAGGGTGAGTTTCATTCGGATTAACAAATGTTATAGGAATATAAACAATACAACTTCATTCATACATTATTCATCCAAATTCAATTATATTCAGATAGTATAGAAACATTCATTAGATACAATCATCCATACCAAATACACACAAATTATAACATTTGACTACTTCCATTCATGTTACAATTATACACAACAACCTAATGCAATGCAAATAAATGCATGTGGTACCAAACATGTGATAACCCACCTCACCGATCCACCACCATAAAGATTCGGCTACTTCTCTCACCAATTACACACAATGGGAATTAGCTACCGCTGTCCCACCACCATAAGGGATACAACCCACAACATGATTATGAAATGCATGCATCACATACCGCATGCTAATCATCAATACCAAACAACTGAACAATCATAATCATCAACCGATGCAATAACAATAGCCACACAATAGTTATGCTATTTTTTTTCCAACCATCTCAAATATACATTTTACATTAGCAACACATGTATATTAATCATCAATCACAATCAAGACGAGTTAATAGTCAAAACATTCACCAGTGCATTTGTACGCATAAACCACCACAACCAATTAAATCAAGTGTTTTAAAATAAAATCGAGTCACAACTCAAACACTATTTTATTGCATAAATCGCTTAATTAGCTTCACTGTGCTCGAAACGGCACATCAAACGGACTAACAGTTAAAAGTTATGCATCGTTAAACTTTTAAAAAAAGTCCCAAACATCAACAGCACGCGGCGCCAACTTGGTTTGCGGCGCGAACTGAGCGTTCCAAAAATCCTTGGCTCTCTGCCAAGCTATTCGCAGCGCAAACACCTGTACGCGACGCGAAACGAGAAAAAGTTACGCCTTCGCGGCGCCAACACTGTGCACGCGGCGCGACCTGTGCGTATCACAACATCCTGACATTCTGCCCACCTGTTCGCGGCGCCAACCCTGTTCACGCGGCGCCAACCGGCGATTTCAGAAACCCCAACCTGCAGAAAATAGCATTCTATACATCCCAAATGCCCTCAAAGTCATACCAGTACGAATTCCAGAAAATAAACCACACATACAACATAATTTGCACATTTACACATACTTCTATTCAAGCTTAACATCATTATTCAACACCAGTCATCATTCACAACATAAATTGAACCAAAGTTCTATAAACCCCAAAACCCCAAACCCGACATACAATCCAATTCAGAATCCTAACATACAAACTCTATTGAATCATTCATACAACCCATAATAGAGGTTAATGAGAAGAATCCCCCTTACCTCGATGTCGAATTCTTGGATGCCCTTGCTCTTTACTCTTGCTCTTCTCCCAATTTCACGTTCAGCTCTTTTCTTCTCCCTTTTGGTTCTCTTTTCACAAAATCCTCCTCTTTTCTATTTTATGAAAATATAACCTTATTTTAGTAAAAGGCTTTGCAACTAACACACCCCCTAATTGCTACTTGCGACACTGACCCATTAGCTTCATCAATCCATATTTCTCAAATAATTCAATTAATTCTAATATTTAATTAAAAAAATTAATTAAATTAAATAAAGAAATTTATGGGGTGTTACAATATGTATTCCATATTTCCCTTCAAGGAAAAATTCCTTCAAAGGCCCTACAGGCTGGGGGTAAGGTACACTATGTAGGGGCAACTCGTCTTCCTACCTTCAAAGTTACTCGAGCGAGATCCATCATTCGGAAGCAACCATAAAGTTTATAGCGAGTGTCACGAAGTCATGCTAAGCACGCCCATAACCTTTCAACTAAAGCCTTATGACAAAGCAAAAATACTTCCCAGTTTCAACCGTACATGACTCACCCCCAGGGGCATTTGAAACAATCATCAGTCATTATCATGCATCAATCAGGTCACTTTGCTCATGCATACCATAACATTCATCTAGCAAAGCGTGGAGCCTAGAAAAACAAGCGTACAAAATCAAAAGCCCAAACCTTCATTGGCGCCTCCAAGACCAAAACCCAATACTTCTTGACGCCCTCAAAAAGACCACAGCCCAATTTTTATTGGCATCATGTAAACCCAATCATCATTGACATTCCACTTTCACAATATATAAATCCTTGCTTTGCTTTGATCATTTTGACAAAAAAGCACCATGACCGTCCAAACGTATTCACTATAGAAAGCCCATTCATTTGGCACACATCTTGCATATAGTAATCATTACATACCATTGCATCACAAAAAGTGTAGCATATCTGTAATACGGTGAACTAACTTTTTGAAATGTCGCGGTAAGCAAGAGTCGCCACCGACTTTTATTTTATCCAATAAGAAAGGCTAAAAGAACAGAAAAAGACCTTTTAAAGATTTTGAGTTCGGGGGGTAAGTTATACAAAGGGAAGGTGTAAGGCACCCTTTGCATCCATGGTTATCCATGGGCTCTTAATTGCTTAGCTCACTTTGTTTTCAAAATGTTTGAATTGTTTGAAAAGTAGGGTGTGAATAGGAAAATGTTTGAATAAGAACTTTAGCTTGTAAATAAGCGTAGTCTTTTTGAAAATATTCTTTGAAAAGAAGTGGGAAAATATTTTGAATTTGAATTTGAAAAAGAGCAAGCAATTAATAGCAACTACCCTAAGTTTAGAAATTTGTTCTTTTAGCTTTTCAGAGTGAAAGGGTCTATCCATACCATAAGAGGGCAGGAAGTCTTTTAATTGGATATGAAGGGTCATCGAGAATAATCATTCTCCACAAGACTGTCCCTACCATAAAGAGGGCAGGTAGTCTAAGGGAAGGATATAATAGTCATTTGATTTTCTTAGGCATCATGCGAGGATACCTTAGCAATTGGGACAATCATCTTATTTTACCGAGGCAGCATCGAGGGACTAGATGATTTTTATTCTCTTAGGCAACCTTGCTTTAGGTATCCTCGGAATCGAGGGACTTGACTATTTAGTACAATTGGAGGCAACTGATAAATAAGGCAACAAGCGACGAGAGGGATTACCCTAAAGGTGTGTGGGTGCACAATCACGTGGTTAACTTCGATGATATTTATCGATATTTATCTTATAATTAATGATCTAAGTTATTTAGCAGGCTTGCACTCCCTAGGATTACTAACCACAGCAATTAAAATTACGGAAATTAAAGGCAGAAAATAAATTCCTACGCTATTACAATAAACACCTGCGGGGAAGGGGAATTACAATAAAAACCTGTAGGGGAACGCAGAAATTAAAAGGCGGAAAGTAAAGGCAGAAAATAAGAGGGATCAATAATTAGTTTTAAACATCTTTGAACGCTTTGATCTCCTCGAACCTTGACTCTGAAAATTAAAAGAAAAATAATAGGGGTGAGTGCATTACAAATTCATTGGCGATTTGGAATAAAACCCTATTTTAATAAAAAGGCAAAAATAAAAATAAAAATGATATTTAAACAAAAGAAATGGAGTTAGAACTTAGCTTTTTGATCTGATGGCGCGTGGCTGAAGGATTTTGGTTACTCCTGAAAATTAGCCACGAAGAAGAAAAAAAATGTTAGTGCATTAAAGTTCTCAACAATTATAACGTGGCAGATCAAAAATTAAAACAGTAATAATTGAGGCACAAAAGGGTAAGGCAAAAACAAACCCTGAAAGGGGACAGAAGTCCATTATGGTTAATAGAAAAATATGTAAATAAAAAACCTAGACTAAGGTTAATTTACAACACCTACCAATAACAGTGATTAGTGATCATGATAAAAAAATAGTTGACAAAAATAAAATAAGGATTTAGAACATTAAAATAATTACTTTATAAAAAAAACTAATTATAAACCTAACCCTAATTAATTAAAATTATTAAATTAAATTAATTAAAATTATTTTTATATATAAAATAAAAAAGGAGGTTGAAAATCAAAAGAAATAGTTAAAATATTTTATATAAAAATAATTAAGTAAAAGGAAAAAAAAAAGATTTATGTAATAAATAAAATAAAATAAAAAAGAATTAAGGGAACTTAGTTCTGATCCTGTGTGGACGTCTCCTGAGGGCGTATGGTATGCCTTCAGTCCTGTGGGCGTCAGATCTGGCCTTGGGGCAAATACAAAATAGAGGAAGAATTGGGCGCGAAAATAAAACCTGATCCCTTTGGCCAAAGGAGGTACATGCAAAAATAATAATAAGAATACGAATATTAGTAATAGTAATAATAATAATACAAGAAAAGAATTGGGGTTTAGAAAATTAAATTATGGACAAAATTACGAATAACCTTGATTTGGCCAAATACCAAAAGGTTTTTGGCCAAATATGAATAACCTTGATTTGGCCAAATACAAAAGGTTTTGGCCAAAAAAGCAATTGGGGTACCATCCACTTGGTCAATCCATAGAAAACCTATTCATAAACCAGCACAATGTTACGGTTAAGAAAACAAATGAAAAAATAGAAAAGTGATTAAAATAAAATCAAAAAAATATAAAAACCTGATTATAAATCAAATAAAATAAGAACACGAAACTACAAATTTTTTTAGATTTTTTTGAAAATATGAAAATAGAAATTAAATCAAATAAAATAGAAAAAAGAGTAATTTGCGATTTTGAGGGTCGAAATCCTTTAGAATTTTATTCTAAAGGAGTATTGTTCTACGATTTTTTTCTGAACTTCTGGAAAAAATTCGGAGCAAATCGAAAGAGTAGTTTCAGAATTCGACTGATAGGCTGGAAAATTTATTACTGTGCTGCAGCCAGAATTGCAACCCTGAAAAAGGAAAAGTAGGAGAAATTATTTTTTGTGTTTGTGAGAAGAGAGAGAGAGAGTCTGGGTTAGAATTGTTAGTCCTTAATGTATAAAAAATATTAGTATTTATAAGGAAAATATTAGGTTAAAAAACAATGGGCTTGGACTCTAAAAAAGATTTAATTAATAATAAAAATAAAATTCTAATAACTATTAATTATATTACTAAATAATAATAATAATAATAGCTAACTAACTATAATATAATTAGAAATAAAAATATAAAACTAATAATAACTGAATTAAAACTATAATAATAATAATAATAATAATAATAATAATAATAATAATAATAATAATAATAATAAAACATCTATCTAATTTAATGCTTAAAATAAAAAAGTAACTTCTAAAAATGATATATATTTTTTGTAATTTTTGAATATATTTTACTAAAAGAAGTATAAAAATTAAGAAAAAGATGTTTTAAACTTCCTGATAATAAAGAAAAAATATTAACTAAAGAAGTTAAAAAAAATTAAAAAAAAATGGAAAAAAGTTAGAAAATAAAATAAAGGTTAGAAGTGAGATTCGAACTCGGGACCTTTCGGTCGTGCGTCTTTTGCCCTCAAATTCTTACCGATTGCGCTACGTCAATTATTTGAAATAAAATGACATAGACAATTATAAGAGGGCAAATTTTGGGGTATGACAGCTGCCCCTGTTCAATCTTCTTATATCTGAAGATGTAGATTGGCATGTGCGCCTGTCGGAATATGAAGGTAGAAGGGGATTGAACACTAGAATACCAATAAATTTGCCCTTACTGATGATGAAGGGACTTTTCGAAGATGGGCTTAAAGATGCCATCCAGACAGAGTATTGTCGGAGATAGGCTTAAAGATGCCATCCGAATGTTGTGACTTGATTGAGATGGGCTTAAAGATGCCATCCAGCTTGATAGACTTGAGAGTCAGAATACGTCGTACGTTAGATCGAATCTGAAGGATATACATAGTATGAGTCGTACGTTAGACTGAATCCACTGTATTGATAAGTGTCAAAATAAGCCGTACGTTGGGCTATACTTTTTAGGACGAGTTATACGCTAGACTGGGTCCAGTTTGCATTGTTAAATGTCTGGAAGAGCCGTGCGTTAGGCTGAAGGATGAGTCGTGCGTTAGACCGGATCCACTTGCATCGGCAGATGTCTGGAAAGTCGTGTGTTAGGCTGAAGGATGGGACGTGTGTTAGACCGGATCCAATTGCATCGGTAGATGTCTGGAAAGCCGTGCGTTAGGCTGAAGGATGGGTCTTGCGTTAGATCGGATCCAATTTGCATTTGATGAATGTCTGGAAAGCCGTACGTTAGGCTGAAGGATGGGTCGTACATTAGACCAAGTCCTCTGTGTTGATAGTTGTCAGAATACACCGTACGTCAGGTTGTATCCTAGGATGAGTCGTACGTTAGACTGGATCCTTTGTATTGAGAAGTATTTGTTGGAGATTGATCGTGTCAGCACCGTTCGTAGTAACTGAATTAGATCTTGGAAAGATGATCTTGTCTACACCGTTCGTAATAATAGAATTAGATCTTGGAATATTGATCGTGTCAGCACCGTTCGTAGTAACTGAATTAGGTCTTTGAAGGATGATCGTGTCTACACCGTTCGTGATGATGGAATTAGATCCTTGAGAGTTGATCGTGTCAGTACCGTTCGTAGTAACTGAATTAGATCAGAGATATTGTTCATCTGCTTGTTCCTGTATCCTGAAAAAGGTAAAGTTAGTCTTTATGCAATGTCATGATGCATGTATTTATGTGACGAGTATCTCAAAATAAATGAGAAACTTGCATGTTATGTATGAATTTATTATGAGGTAATGTATGCAATGTATGAATATATGATGTATGACTGATGCTGTTTGGAGTGTTTTGAGAAAATAAATCTATGTATTATTGTGATTTTGATGTTTGAACTTGTCTAGGAGATGCTCAGCTGGGGATGTATGATTTCTGCTTGGGGATGAGAGCCATTTGAGTGATTGATCTTGATATACCATGACTTGGGATAAGAAGGATGAAATAACCCGTTTGAAGAAGAGAAAAGAGTCGGGGAATATGCAGTGTCGAAGATGTAAAACTCCGTTGGGGAACTAAGTCCTTGTTGGGATGAGAACATTTGAAGATATCTTCTTAATAATTACTCTGTGGGGATATGATCCTGTGAAACCGGCTTTGTGGGAAGACATGGATGTCTTGAATGTTGCCCCCAGTATTATATTAACTGCCATTCTTGGATTTGTATTGATTGGGACACACCAACGAGTGTTGGTTGAAGTGTTAAACAGACTTTGCACAACTTTGCCCCTTCTAGTAGGGAGTTTTGAGAGATTCGCCTTGTGAGGACCTTCGGACATATACTATGGGTGATGCCCCTAGTACTCATAAACTTAGGGTGGTGCCCCTAACTGATCGGGAAGTGTCTTCAGATCCACTTGGGTGCATGCCCCTGATTGTTTGGAATCTTGAAAGATTCTTGGAATCTTGAGAGATTCTTGGAATCTTGACCTGACTCCCCCATATTGATTGGCATTTGAGAGATTCTTGGAATCTTGACTTGATTGCCTCACATTGATTGGGCAAAACGTGTCATGCCCCTTGTATACGTAGGAGACATGACTTCTGAAGTGGTTTTGTCTGTCGGGATAACTTTGAGTTATTAGTCATACCCTGTGCAGATTCTTTCTGATGCTAACATTTGAAATTATGTAGCAAAATATGTTTAACAATGAATTCATGAGATGCAATGCATATGTCTTGTCATTAAAACTGGAGATGTAAAAGCGTGATGTTTATAAAAACATGATGTTTGTAAAAAAACGAAATATCAACTCAGCATTTGTGGTAAACCATAAGGAGTCAGGATACCTTTTTGGTGACAGTATGCTTTCGAACTAACCATGCTTCAGTTAGGACTTTCAAGGGTTGTAACGTGGCTTGGTTCACGGTTTAAGAAACAAAGGATAATGGCTCAAAAATTTATTTATACCCATCCCAATCTTCGTGACGTTCTTCGATCCTATGCTCAGTTAATTTTGCGTTTAAGCCTTTAGCAAAGCTTGAAGTTGTAACATTGATGTTTGATGATGGTTAAAGTATCAGAGGTTTAATTTGGACAGGAAGTCATCC
This sequence comes from Vicia villosa, assembly GCF_029867415.1. Taxonomy (NCBI): domain Eukaryota; kingdom Viridiplantae; phylum Streptophyta; class Magnoliopsida; order Fabales; family Fabaceae; genus Vicia; species Vicia villosa. The sequence continues at coordinate 89,520,001 of NC_081185.1, read as the reverse complement.
TTTGTTGTAATACTTTCTTTTTGTCGAGGATTTGTAGTGACCTCTTTTGAAATGTTTTCTTTTGTCGAGGATTTTTAGCGACCTCTTTTTTGGCTTTGTTATCCCTAACTTTTGCCTGAACTGTCTATTTTGAGATTACAGTCAGCGGGATGTTTTGATTTTTGATAAGCCTCCTTCATAGGTTTTGACTTAGCATCTTTTTCTTTTTGGTGGATATTGACTGCCTGACTTAATGGTTCCGGGAACCCATCATTATTTGTGTACACCACGACTAGTATAATTGAGTAACTACCCTGCCCCAGGTTATGAATAAAGGGTTTTTAGTTTGCACGTGAAAGAAAACTCCTACACCTTATGCTCAAAGGGGTTGACGAGGGATTATCATCCTTATATCTCCATTGTTTAGGAATTGAAACAATGCCTGTACATCGTCAGCATAGTCTGTTCGAAAGCATACTATATGAGGTTTCTGTATCGTTTTCGTCATCCTCCTTCAAAAGGCATACAGCTTTAGCAGGAGTCGAGTATCACAAAAACATATGCAAAGTAAAAACAAAGTTTAAATATGAGTGATAGCGAAATGATTAAATCAAGACAAACATATGCAATGCACTAATGATGATTATTAAAACATATAATGTCTATCATGAGCCGAATGTTTAAACAAACAGGAAAGAAATTGCAAATGAAAGCAAAGCTAATGATCCAATAGTCCATCCTTCTAGACATTAGTCACTCTCGTTATGATTAGGCATGGGAGCAGTGATCACATTGGGGGTCTCAGGAATGTTTAATTTCCTCATCATCGATCATGTCTTGGATCTTATTCTTTAATGCCCAGCAGCTATTGGTATCTTGCCTGGGACTATTGGAATGGTAGGCACATCGCATGTTTGGATTGTGTTTAGTAGAGGAAGTGTTGATGTGTTGAGGAGGATCCCTCACAGTAATCATTCCTGCCTTCAACAGACGTTGCAACGCCTGATCTAATGACATGTTAATTTTGGTGAATTGACGCTTAGGTGTAACATCCCGAAAATTCTTATTTAATTAATTTAATCAAGTTTTAAATTAATTATGAGAAATTAACATTTTGTTGAATTATGGGAAAAATAATGAAATGTTAAGTCATTGGGCCATGTGGTGGGATTAGTAAAGTGGGGGTGTAATTGTGTAAGAGCCCATTTCTAATTTTATGTTTTTCATAAAATAAAGGAAAACAAGAAGAGAAGGAAAAATTAGAACGTGGAAACCAGAAGCTGTGAGAAGAGGAACTGAAGAGCGTGAAGGAGAGCCAAAGAGGAAGAGGAACCAATTCAAGAATTTGGCTAAGGTAAGGGGGGATTCTTCTCATTAACCTCTATTATGGGTTGTATGAATGATTCAATAGAGTTCGTATGTTAGGATTCCGAATTGGATTGTATGTCGGGTTTGGGGTTTTGGGGTTTATAGAACCTTAATTCAATTTAGGTTGTGAATGATGATTGGTGATGAATAATGATGTTAAACATGATTAGAAGTATGTGTAAACGTGCAATTTATGTCGTATGTGTGATTTATTTTTCTGAAATTCGTACTGGTATGATTTGAGAGCAATTGGGAAGGATAGAATGCTGTTTTCTGCAGGTTGGGGTTTCTGAAATCTCCGGTTCGCGCCGCGTGCACAGGGTGGCGCCGCGAACAGGTGGGCTGAATGTCAGGATGTTTTGATACGCACAGGTCGCGCCGCGTACCTGTGTTGGCGCCGCGAAGGCATAACTTTTCCTCGCTTCGCGCCGCGTGTGGATGTTGGCGCCGCGTGCTGTGCTGTTTGGGATTTTTGTTAAAGTTTAACGATGTATAACTTTTTTAACCGTTAGTCTGTTTGATGTGCCGTTTCGAACATAGGGAGGCTAATTCAGTGATATATGCAATAAAATAGTGTTTGAGTTGTGACTCGAATTTAATTTAAACACTTGATTTAATTGGTTGTGGTGGTTTATATTGTTATTGCATTGGTTGATGATTATGATTGTTCAGTTGTTTGGTGTTGATGATTAGCATGCGGTATGTGATGCATGCATTTCATAATCATGTTGTGGGCTATATCCCTTATGGTGGTGGGACAGCGGTAGCTAATTCCCATTGTGTGGAATTGGTGAGAGAAGTAGCCGAATCTTTATGGTGGTGGATCGGTGAGATGGGTTATCCCATGTTTGGTACCACATGCATTTAGTTGCATTGCATTAGGTTGTTGTGTATAATTGTAACATGAATGGAAGTTGTCCAATGTTATAATTTGTGTGTATTTTGGTATGAATGTTGCTATATTATCTGAATATAATTGATTTTGGGTGAATAATGTATGGATGAATGTTGTATTGTTTATATACCTATAACATTTGTTAATGCGAATGAAACTCACCCTTACTGTTGTTATTTTTCAGATTGAGGAGTAGCTCGTGTACTTGGTGAGGATTAGCTCGTCAAGTAGTTCGTTAGAGTCGGTTGGGTCTGTGTCATGCTCTGGTCGTGTAACACCGGGAACGTTATTTTAGAATTGGCTGATAAACTTCTGTTTGTTTATGGTTTATGGTTGAATTATGAGTCTTCGACTCCAGATGTTTGATTATTCAGTTGTTAAGAATATTCCGCTGTGTTAACATGCTACCTGAATAATTTTTGGTTTATCGTTCCTTTATGGCATGACATGAATATTGCTTATTTTGTTGGCGTTGTAATACTCTTCTTCATGTTTTACTCTGATTTTAATGTTAATTTCCGCGGGGTTTAGAAGGGTGTTACATTAGGCACGTTTGGCTTGCGTCGTTGTTGTGGAACTTGTGTAGAGATTCAGAGCATCCAGGGTTCGAGCTTCCGGAATGTGTATCTGATAAGAATATTTCAGAATGTTCAGGGTTCAAGCTTCCGGAATGTATATCTGATTGGAATGTTTCAGAAGTCTGGGGGTCAAGCTTCCAGAATGTATATCTGATTTGAATGTTTCAGAAGTCTGGGGGTCAAGCTTCCAGAATGTTCATCTGATTGGAACTTTCAGAATGTCCGGGGTTTGAGCTTCCGGAATGTACATCTGATTGGAATGTTTCAGAAGTCTGGGGGTCAAGCTTCCAGAATGTTCATCTGATTGGAATGTTTCAGAAGTCTGGGGGTCGAGCTTCCAGAATGTTCATCTTATTGGAACTTTCAGAACGTCCGGGGTTTGAGCTTCCGAAATGTATATTTGATTGGAATGTTTCAGAATTTCCGGGGTTCGAGCTTCCGAAATGTATATCTGATTGGAATGTTTCAGAATGTCCGGGGTTCGAGCTTCCGGAATGTTCATCTGATAGAAATTGATTTGTTGATGGTATTTGTCTGACCAGTTGGTCGACCTGAAAGGCAAAGTTAGTTTTATGAATGCAAATGCAATCTTTTCAAGGATCTTTAAGGAATTTAGTTAGCAACATTAGAAAATGATTTGGTCGCATCTTCGTTTGAAGAACTCTGATTCTTGGATGTTCTTCTATGGGAATCAAGCTCACCATATCCAGTGGGTCATAGCCTCTGATTCGGGATACTTCTGAATTTGAAGGTACACGGCTAGAGGAAAATAAATCCTCTTGTCCCTTGATAGGTGTTGAGTCTCTGAATTAGAAGGTATGTGGCCAAAGGAAAATAAATCCTCTTGCCCCTTGATAGGAATTCAGTCCTTGATAAGAGCACCTGAAATTATGCGCCCTAAATTCCTAAGATCCTTGAAAGGGTTAGTTAAATCATGTTATGCTTATGATGTCATGATGTCATGATGTTATGCAATGCATCAGGCAAAGCGTAAGATATTAAGGACGAGTGAGTCCCACAAGAAAAACCTGCAAGAAAACCAAAGGGTTAGTAGCAAGCACAGACAAGTCACACAAGTGTCCTTAGGTTTAAAGGCTTGCGTGAAGTTCGTAGGTAAGTACCCTCCCCACTGAAGTTAAGTTGGTTCAACCTGTCCTAGAATAGTAACCGGGTTCTATGGTGCTCATATCCCTGATCTTTCTCGCGGGCATTGTCTCAACATGGCACTCGATCGGCCAGCCAAAAGCATCCCTAGAGTCCAATCTCAATGAGTGTAGCATCGAGTATCAACCGGCTTCAGTCAGGAATCCAAAGCCAGCTATCTCGCTACTTCTTATAGGCCAAAGTCAAGTTCAACTAGGGTTCTAAGGGCGAATTAGTGCTTATGACACCACGCGGTAGCCAAATGTCTCCTCAATCATATTCAAGGGCCATCAGGACAAACCAAAGCGTCACACTAACGGTGCCCACCAGTTCAACCATAACGATACATGTCGTATAGCCTCCCTGGTCAAATGCCACATACCTAAGGTACACTAGATTCGGGTGTAGGATCTTTCACACAGCAGAATACCCGAAACAGCCTTTAAAGATAAAGCAAACAAGTCAAACAAATTTAAAGTGATCCTAGCTCTAAGGTAACCCCTCTTTTATTCGAAAGCATCCCCAACAGAGTCGCCAGTTCTGTAATACGGTGAACTGACTTTTTGAAATATCGCGGTAAGCAAGAGTCGCCACCGACTTTTATTTTATCCAATAAGAAAGGCTAAAAGAACAGAAAAAGACCTTTTAAAGATTTTGAGTTCGGGGGGTAAGTTATACAAAGGGAAGGTGTAAGGCACCCTTTGCATCCATGGTTATCCATGGGCTCTTAATTGCTTAGCTCACTTTGTTTTCAAAATGTTTGAATTGTTTGAAAAGTAGGGTGTGAATAGGAAAATGTTTGAATAAGAACTTTAGCTTGTAAATAAGCGTAGTCTTTTTGAAAATATTCTTTGAAAAGAAGTGGGAAAATATTTTGAATTTGAATTTGAAAAAGAGCAAGCAATTAATAGCAACTACCCTAAGTTTAGAAATTTGTTCTTTTAGCTTTTCAGAGTGAAAGGGTCTATCCATACCATCAGAGCATAGTCGGTCGTTTGAGTCAGAGTCTTAGTGTCGGTTAATCCTTCGTATACGATTAGTGTAAAGTTGACACTGTCGATACTTCCTTTTCTAATGAATATTGTCTGATATTTAGCAGAACAATGGCCGGAAGAGGAGGAAGAAATGACGATGCGATTGCTGAGGCTCTGGGCATGATTGCTGGTGTATTAGGAGGGAATGCCAATGGAGCTGGTATTGGTGCTGACAGGCAGCTGAATAGCTTTCAGAGGAACAATCCTCCGTTGTTCAAGGGCACGCACGATCCCGAAGGAGCCCAGAGGTGGCTGAAGGAAATCGAAAGGATCTTCAGAGTGATCGATTGTGCTGAAAATCTGAAGGTGAGGTATGGGACTCATATGCTGTCTGAAGAAGCTGATGATTGGTGGATGGCTAGTAGAGATGAACTTGAATCTGCAGGTGTAGCGATCACTTGGGCTGTATTCAGGCGAGAATTCCTGAGGAGGTACTTTCCTGAGGATGTTCGAGGCAGGAAAGAAGTTGAGTTTTTAGAGCTGACACAAGGTAACATGACGGTGCCGGAGTATGCTTCAAAGTTTGTTGAACTGGCCAAGTACTATGTTCACTATAACAATGATGAAGCGAGCGAATTTTCGAAATGTGTTAAGTTCGAGAATGGTCTCCGTGATGAAATTAAGCAGGGAATCAGGTACCAGAGGATTCGTCGGTTTACAGATTTGGTGGACTGTAGTAGGATCTATGAAGAGGATAACCTCAAGCTGAAGTCATCTCACTCTCGCGAGTTAGTTGACAAGAAAGGGAAGAAGCCTATGGACCGTGGTAAACCATATGGTAGAGGTAATTATAAAGCTGGAAGTTGGAAGAAGCCTAGTGGGGGAGACTCTAGTGCTCCTGTTAAGTGCTTTAAGTGTGGGGAACCTGGACATCGTGTTCACGAGTGCAAAAGCGAAGAGAAGAAGTGCTACAGGTGTGGTAAAGCAGGCCACATTGCTGTTGCCTGCAAGGGAAGGACGGTGACTTGTTATAACTGTGGTGAAGAAGGTCACATTAGTCCACAGTGTCCTAAGCCAAAGAAGAATCAAGCTGGGGGTAAAGTTTTCGCTTTATCTGGTTCAGAGACTACTCCAGAGGATCGGTTGATTAAAGGTACGTGTTTTATCCATGGCACTCCTTTAATTGCAATAATAGATACTGGAGCGACTCACTCGTTTATTTCATTGGATTGTGCTAAACGACTGAATTTGGAAATATCTGAGATTAATGGAAGTATGATCATTGACACTCCTGCGTCGGGTTCAGTGACTACTTTGTTTGCCTGTTTGAACTGTCCAATTGATATTTTTGGTAGAGAGTTCGGAATGGACTTAGTGTGCCTTCCGTTGGAACAACTTGATGTCATCCTGGGTATGAATTGGTTGCAATTTAATCGAATTCATATCAACTGTTTCACGAAGACGGTTATTTTTCCGGAAGATGTCGGTGTTGAGGGTGTAGCAGTGACTGCTAGACAAGTGGATGAAGCAATGAAGGACGGGGCCGCCGTGTTTATGGTGATTGCATCCATGGAAGTGAAGAAGAAAGTGGTGAGTAGAGACTTACCGGTAGTATGTGAATTTCCAGAAGTTTTTCCAGAAGATGTAAGAGAGTTACCGCCAGAGAGGGAAGTAGAATTTGCTATTGAGTTAGTTCCTGGAACTAGTCCGGTGTCGATGGCGCCGTATCGTATGTCGGCATCTGAGCTAGCAAAGTTGAAGAGTCAGCTAGAAGAGTTACTGGAAAAAGAGTTCATTCGTCCTAGTGTGTCGCCGTGGGGTGCGCCGGTGTTGTTGGTAAAGAAGAAAGAAGGTTCTATGAGATTGTGTGTGGATTATAGACAGCTGAATAAAGTTACTATCAAGAATCGGTATCCATTACCGAGGATTGATGATTTGATGGATCAATTGGTTGGTGCGAGTGTGTTCAGCAAAATTGACTTGAGGTCGGGATATCATCAGATTCGGGTGAAGACGGACGATATTCAGAAAACGGCATTTAGAACAAGGTATGGCCATTACGAATATACAGTGATGCCATTTGGAGTAACTAATGCACTGGGAGTTTTCATGGAATATATGAATAGGATCTTTCATCCTTACCTGGATCAGTTTGTGGTGGTATTTATCGATGATATTCTAATATATTCTAAGAGTGAAGAAGAACATGCAGAGCATCTAAGAGTGGTATTAGAACTACTGAAGGAAAAGAAACTTTATGCGAAACTGTCAAAGTGTGAGTTCTGGCTAAGTGAAGTAAGCTTTCTTGGACATGTAATTTCTAAAGATGGTATTGCCGTTGACCCAACGAAAGTAGAAGCAGTGTCTCAATGGGAAGCTCCGAAGTCAGTTTCTGAAATCCGTAGTTTCCTTGGTCTTGCGGGTTACTATAGAAAGTTCATTGAAGGTTTTTCAAAGTTAGCGTTGCCGTTAACTAAGTTGACTAGGAAGGGTCAAGCATTCATCTGGGATTCGAAATGTGAAGAAGGATTCCAAGAGTTGAAGAAGAGGTTGACTAGTGCGCCGATCTTAATTTTTCCGAATCCGGCGGAATCTTTTGTGGTATATTGTGATGCTTCATTGTTGGGACTAGGAGGTGTACTAATGCAGAATCAACAGGTAGTCGCTTATGCGTCGAGACAACTCAAAGTGCATGAGAGAAACTATCCGACTCATGACTTAGAATTGGCAGCAGTGGTATTTGTGTTGAAGTTGTGGAGACATTATCTGTATGGTTCGAGGTTTGAAGTGTTTAGTGATCACAAGAGTCTGAAGTATCTCTTTGATCAAAAAGAGCTGAATATGAGGCAAAGGAGGTGGTTAGAGTTCCTTAAGGATTATGATTTTGGGCTGAATTACCATCCGGGTAAAGCAAACGTGGTTGCCGATGCTTTGAGTAGGAAGTCCTTGCATATGTCTATGCTGATGGTAAGAGAATTGGATTTAATTGAACAATTCCGAGATTTGAGTTTAGTATGCGAAGACACTCCTGTCAGTGTTAAGTTGGGAATGCTGAAGCTGACTAGTGGTATTCTGGAAGAAGTTCGAGAAGGTCAGAAAGCTGATGTAGAATTGGTGGACAAGTTGACTCTGATTAACCAAGGCAAGGGAGGTGAATTCAGAATCGACGAGAATGGTATTATCAGGTTTGGTAACCGTGTTTGTGTTCCTAATGTTTCCGAATTGAGGAAGAGTATTCTCGAAGAAGGACACCGTAGTGGATTAAGTATTCATCCTGGTGCTACCAAGATGTATCATGACTTGAAAAAGCTGTTTTGGTGGCCTGGAATGAAGAAAGAAATTGCCGAGTTTGTGTATTCTTGTTTGACTTGTCAGAAGTCAAAGGTTGAACATTAGAAGCCATCTGGATTTATGCAACCGATGTTTATTCCTGAGTGGAAATGGGATAGCATATCAATGGATTTTGTTTCGGGTTTGCCGAGAACTGTTAAGAGTTGTGAAGCTATTTGGGTCGTGGTAGACAGATTGACGAAGTCTGCACATTTTATACCAATAAGAATGGATTATCCGATGGAAAAGTTGGCTCAATTGTATATTGAGAAGATAGTTAGTCTACATGGTATTCCTTCGAGTATCGTGTCAGATAGAGATCCAAGATTTACGTCGAAGTTCTGGGAGGGTTTGCAGAAGGCCTTGGGTACTAAGCTGAGACTAAGTTCTGCTTATCATCCGCAGACGGATGGACAGACTGAAAGGACAATTCAGTCGTTAGAAGACTTGTTACGTGCTTGTGTGTTAGAAAAAGGAGGTGCTTGGGATAGTTATCTGCCTTTGATTGAATTTACCTACAACAACAGTTTTCATTCGAGTATAGGTATGGCTCCGTTTGAGGCATTGTATGGTAGGAGATGTAGAACTCCATTGTGTTGGTACGAAGCTGGTGAGAGTGCTGTGATTGGACCAGAAATTGTACAACAGACTACAGAGAAGATTAAGATGATTCAAGAGAAGATGAAAGCTTCTCAGAGTCGTCAAAAGAGCTATTATGATAAAAGGAGGAAGACACTTGAGTTTCACGAGGGAGATCATGTGTTTATGAAGGTTACTCCTATGACGGGTATTGGTCGAGCTTTGAAGTCAAAGAAGTTGACTCTGCGTTTTATTGGACCATTCCAAATTTCGGAAAGAGTGGGAGAAGTGGCATATCGTATTGCGTTACCGCCAATGCTTGCCAACTTGCATGATGTATTTCATGTGTCTCAATTGAGGAAATACATTTCGGATCCGTCCCACGTGATCCAAGTGGATGATGTGCAGGTTAAAGACAACTTAACGGTTGAAACGTTACATGTGAGGATCGAAGATAGAAGACTGAAGCAATTGCAGGGCAAGGAAATAGCTTTAGTCAGAGTAGCTTGGGGAGGACCAGCTGATGGAAACGTCACCTGGGAGTTAGAAAGCCAGATGAAAGATTCCTATCCGGAACTATTGGCTTGAGGTATGTTTTCGAGGATGAAAACTCTTTAGTGGGGGAGAGTTGCAACATCCCGAAAATTCTTATTTAATTAATTTAATCAAGTTTTAAATTAATTATGAGAAATTAACATTTTGTTGAATTATGGGAAAAATAATGAAATGTTAAGTCATTGGGCCATGTGGTGGGATTAGTAAAGTGGGGGTGTAATTGTGTAAGAGCCCATTTCTAATTTTATGTTTTTCATAAAATAAAGGAAAACAAGAAGAGAAGGAAAAATTAGAACGTGGAAACCAGAAGCTGTGAGAAGAGGAACTGAAGAGCGTGAAGGAGAGCCAAAGAGGAAGAGGAACCAATTCAAGAATTTGGCTAAGGTAAGGGGGGATTCTTCTCACTAACCTTTATTATGGGTTGTATGAATGATTCAATAGAGTTCGTATGTTAGGATTCCGAATTGGATTGTATGTCGGGTTTGGGGTTTTGGGGTTTATAGAACCTTAATTCAATTTAGGTTGTGAATGATGATTGGTGATGAATAATGATGTTAAACATGATTAGAAGTATGTGTAAACATGCAATTTATGTCGTATGTGTGATTTATTTTTCTGAAATTCGTACTGGTATGATTTGAGAGCAATTGGGAAGGATAGAATGTTGTTTTCTGCAGGTTGGGGTTTCTGAAATCTCCGGTTCGCGCCGCGTGCACAGGGTGGCGCCGCGAACAGGTGGGCTGAATGTCAGGATGTTTTGATACGCACAGGTCGCGCCGCGTACCTGTGTTGGCGCCGCGAAGGCGTAACTTTTCCTCGCTTCGCGCCGCGTGTGGATGTTGGCGCCGCGTGCTGTGCTGTTTGGGATTTTTGTTAAAGTTTAACGATGTATAACTTTTTTAACCGTTAGTCTGTTTGATGTGCCGTTTCGAACATAGGGAGGCTAATTCAGTGATATATGCAATAAAATAGTGTTTGAGTTGTGACTCGAATTTAATTTAAACACTTGATTTAATTGGTTGTGGTGGTTTATATTGTTATTGCATTGGTTGATGATTATGATTGTTCAGTTGTTTGGTGTTGATGATTAGCATGCGGTATGTGATGCATGCATTTCATAATCATGTTGTGGGCTGTATCCCTTATGGTGGTGGAACAGCGGTAGCTAATTCCCATTGTGTGGAATTGGTGAGAGAAGTAGCCGAATCTTTATGGTGGTGGATCGGTGAGATGGGTTATCCCATGTTTGGTACCACATGCATTTAGTTGCATTGCATTAGGTTGTTGTGTATAATTGTAACATGAATGGAAGTTGTCCAATGTTATAATTTGTGTGTATTTTGGTATGAATGTTGCTATATTATCTGAATATAATTGATTTTGGGTGAATAATGTATGGATGAAGATTGTATTGTTTATATACCTATAACATTTGTTAATGCGACTGAAACTCACCCTTACTGTTGTTATTTTTCAGATTGAGGAGTAGCTCGTGTACTTGGTGAGGATTAGCTCGTCAAGTAGTTCGTTAGAGTCGGTTGGGTCTGTGTCATGCTCTGGTCGTGTAACACCGGGAACGTTATTTTAGAATTGGCTGATAAACTTCTGTTTGTTTATGGTTTATGGTTGAATTATGAGTCTTCGACTCCAGATGTTTGATTATTCAGTTGTTAAGAATATTCCGCTGTGTTAACATGCTACCTGAATAATTTTTGGTTTATCGTTCCTTTATGGCATGACATGAATATTGCTTATTTTGTTGGCGTTGTAATACTCTTCTTCATGTTTTACTCTGATTTTAATGTTAATTTCCGCGGGGTTTAGAAGGGTGTTACATTAGGCACGTTTGGCTTGCGTCGTTGTTGTGGAACTTGTGTAGAGATTCAGAGCATCCAGGGTTCGAGCTTCCGGAATGTGTATCTGATAAGAATATTTCAGAATGTTCAGGGTTCAAGCTTCCGGAATGTATATCTGATTGGAATGTTTCAGAAGTCTGGGGGTCAAGCTTCCAGAATGTATATCTGATTTGAATGTTTCAGAAGTCTGGGGGTCAAGCTTCCAGAATGTTCATCTGATTGGAACTTTCAGAATGTCCGGGGTTTGAGCTTCCGGAATGTACATCTGATTGGAATGTTTCAGAAGTCTGGGGGTCAAGCTTCCAGAATGTTCATCTGATTGGAATGTTTCAGAAGTCTGGGGGTCGAGCTTCCAGAATGTTCATCTTATTGGAACTTTCAGAACGTCCGGGGTTTGAGCTTCCGAAATGTATATTTGATTGGAATGTTTCAGAATGTCCGGGGTTCGAGCTTCCGAAATGTATATCTGATTGGAATGTTTCAGAATGTCCGGGGTTCGAGCTTCCGGAATGTTCATCTGATAGAAATTGATTTGTTGATGGTATTTGTCTGACCAGTTGGTCGACCTGAAAGGCAAAGTTAGTTTTATGAATGCAAATGCAATCTTTTCAAGGATCTTTAAGGAATTTAGTTAGCAACATTAGAAAATGATTTGGTCGCATCTTCGTTTGAAGAACTCTGATTCTTGGATGTTCTTCTATGGGAATCAAGCTCACCATATCAAGTGGGTCATAGCCTCTGATTCGGGATACTTCTGAATTTGAAGGTACACGGCTAGAGGAAAATAAATCCTCTTGTCCCTTGATAGGTGTTGAGTCTCTGAATTAGAAGGTATGTGGCCAAAGGAAAATAAATTCTCTTGCCCCTTGATAGGAATTCAGTCCTTGATAAGAGCACCTGAAATTATGCGCCCTAAATTCCTAAGATCCTTGAAAGGGTTAGTTAAATCATGTTATGCTTATGATGTCATGATGTCATGATGTCATGATGTTATGCAATGCATCAGGCAAAGCGTAAGATATTAAGGACGAGTGAGTCCCACAAGAAAAACCTGCAAGAAAACCAAAGGGTTAGTAGCAAGCACAGACAAGTCACACAAGTGTCCTTAGGTTTAAAGGCTTGCGTGAAGTTCGTAGGTAAGTACCCTCCCCACTGAAGTTAAGTTGGTTCAACCTGTCCTAGAATAGTAACCGGGTTCTATGGTGCTCATATCCCTGATCTTTCTCGCGGGCATTGTTTCAACATGGCACTCGATCGGCCAGCCAAAAGCATCCCTAGAGTCCAATCTCAATGAGTGTAGCATCGAGTATCAACCGGCTTCAGTCAGGAATCCAAAGCCAGCTATCTCGCTACTTCTTATAGGCCAAAGTCAAGTTCAACTAGGGTTCTAAGGGCGAATTAGTGCTTATGACACCACGCGGTAGTCAAATGTCTCCTCAATCATATTCAAGGGCCATCAGGACAAACCAAAGCGTCACACTAACGGTGCCCACCAGTTCAACCATAACGATACATGTCGTATAGCCTCCCTGGTCAAATGCCACATACCTAAGGTACACTAGATTCGGGTGTAGGATCTTTCACACAGCAGAATACCCGAAACAGCCTTTAAAGATAAAGCAAACAAGTCAAACAAATTTAAAGTGATCCTAGCTCTAAGGTAACCCCTCTTTTATTCGAAAGCATCCCCAACAGAGTCGCCAGTTCTGTAATACGGTGAACTGACTTTTTGAAATATCGCGGTAAGCAAGAGTCGCCACCGACTTTTATTTTATCCAATAAGAAAGGCTAAAAGGACAGAAAAAGACCTTTTAAAGATTTTGAGTTCGGGGGGTAAGTTATACAAAGGGAAGGTGTAAGGCACCCTTTGCATCCATGGTTATCCATGGGCTCTTAATTGCTTAGCTCACTTTGTTTTCAAAATGTTTGAATTGTTTGAAAAGTAGGGTGTGAATAGGAAAATGTTTGAATAAGAACTTTAGCTTGTAAATAAGCGTAGCCTTTTTGAAAATATTCTTTGAAAAGAAGTGGGAAAATATTTTGAATTTGAATTTGAAAAAGAGCAAGCAATTAATAGCAACTACCCTAAGTTTAGAAATTTGTTCTTTTAGCTTTTCAGAGTGAAAGGGTCTATCCATACCATAAGAGGGCAGGAAGTCTTTTAATTGGATATGAAGGGTCATCGAGAATAATCATTCGCCACAAGACTGTCCCTACCATAAAAAGGGCAGGTAGTCTAAGGGAAGGATATAATAGTCATTTGATTTTCTTAGGCATCATGCGAGGATACCTTAGCAATTGGGACAATCATCTTATTTTTCCGAGGCAGCATCGAGGGACTAGATGATTTTTATTCTCTTAGGCAACCTTGCTTTAGGTATCCTCGGAATCGAGGGACTTGACTATTTAGTACAATTGGAGGCAACAGATAAATAAGGCAACAAGCAACGAGAGGGATTACCCTAAAAGTGTGTGGGTGCACAATCACGTGGTTAACTTCGATGATATTTATCTTATAATTAATGATCTAAGTTATTTAGCAGGCTTGCACTCCCTAGGATTACTAACCACAGCAATTAAAATTACGGAAATTAAAGGCAGAAAATAAATTCCTACGCTATTACAATAAACACCTGCGGGGAAGGGGAATTACAATAAAAACCTGTAGGGGAACGCAGAAATTAAAAGCGGAAAGTAAAGGCAGAAAATAAGAGGGATCAATAATTAGTTTTAAACATCTTTGAACGCTTTGATCTCCTCGAACCTTGACTCTGAAAATTAAAAGAAAAATAATAGGGGTGAGTGCATTACAAATTCATTGGCGATTTGGAATAAAACCCTATTTTAATAAAAAGGCAAAAATAAAAATAAAAATGATATTTAAACAAAAGAAATGGAGTTAGAACTTAGCTTTTTGATCTGATGGCGCGTGGCTGAAGGATTTTGGTTACTCCTGAAAATTAGCCACGAAGAAGAAAAAAAATGTTAGTGCATTAAAGTTCTCAACAATTATAACGTGGCAGATCAAAAATTAAAACAGTAATAATTGAGGCACAAAAGGGTAAGGCAAAAACAAACCCTGAAAGGGGACAGAAGTCCATTATGGTTAATAGAAAAATATGTAAATAAAAAACCTAGACTAAGGTTAATTTACAACACCTACCAATAACAGTGATTAGTGATCATGATAAAAAAATAGTTGACAAAAATAAAATAAGGATTTAGAACATTAAAATAATTACTTTATAAAAAAAACTAATTATAAACCTAACCCTAATTAATTAAAATTATTAAATTAAATTAATTAAAATTATTTTTATATATAAAATAAAAAAGGAGGTTGAAAATCAAAAGAAATAGTTAAAATATTTTATATAAAAATAATTAAGTAAAAGGAAAAAAAAAAAGATTTATGTAATAAATAAAATAAAATAAAAAAGAATTAAGGGAACTTAGTTCTGATCCTGTGTGGACGTCTCCTGAGGGCGTATGGTATGCCTTCAGTCCTGTGGGCGTCAGATCTGGCCTTGGGGCAAATACAAAATAGAGGAAAAATTGGGCGCGAAAATAAAACCTGATCCCTTTGGCCAAAGGAGGTACATGCAAAAATAATAATAAGAATACGAATATTAGTAATAGTAATAATAATAATACAAGAAAAGAATTGGGGTTTAGAAAATTAAATTATGGACAAAATTACGAATAACCTTGATTTGGCCAAATACCAAAAGGTTTTTGGCCAAATATGAATAACCTTGATTTGGCCAAATACAAAAGGTTTTGGCCAAAAAAGCAATTGGGGTACCATCCACTTGGTCAATCCATAGAAAACCTATTCATAAACCAGCACAATGTTACGGTTAAGAAAACAAATGAAAAAATAGAAAAGTGATTAAAATAAAATCAAAAAAATATAAAAACCTGATTATAAATCAAATAAAATAAGAACACGAAACTACAAATTTTTTTAGATTTTTTTGAAAATATGAAAATAGAAATTAAATCAAATAAAATAGAAAAAAGAGTAATTTGCGATTTTGAGGGTCGAAATCCTTTAGAATTTTATTCTAAAGGAGTATTGTTCTACGATTTTTTTCTGAACTTCTGGAAAAAATTCGGAGCAAATCGAAAGAGTAGTTTCAGAATTCGACTGATAGGCTGGAAAATTTATTACTGTGCTGCAGCCAGAATTGCAACCCTGAAAAAGGAAAAGTAGGAGAAATTATTTTTTGTGTTTGTGAGAAGAGAGAGAGAGAGTCTGGGTTAGAATTGTTAGTCCCTAATGTATAAAAAATATTAGTATTTATAAGGAAAATATTAGGTTAAAAAACAATGGGCTTGGACTCTAAAAAAGATTTAATTAATAATAAAAATAAAATTCTAATAACTATTAAATATATTACTAAATAATAATAATAATAATAGCTAACTAACTATAATATAATTAGAAATAAAAATATAAAACTAATAATAACTGAATTAAAACTATAATAATAATAATAATAATAATAATAATAATAATAATAATAATAATAATAATAATAATAATAATAATAATAATAATAATAATAATAATAATAATAATAATAAAACATCTATCTGATTTAATGCTTAAAATAAAAAAGTAACTTCTAAAAATGATATATATTTTTTGTAATTTTTGAATATATTTTACTAAAAGAAGTATAAAAATTAAGAAAAAGATGTTTTAAACTTCCTGATAATAAAGAAGAAATATTAACTAAAGAAGTTAAAAAAAATAAAAAAAAAATGGAAAAAAGTTAGAAAATAAAATAAAGGTTAGAAGTGAGATTCGAACTCGGGACCTTTCGGTCGTGCGTCTTTTGCCCTCAAATTCTTACCGATTGCGCTACGTCAATTATTTGAAATAAAATGACATAGACAATTATAAGAGGGCAAATTTTGGGGTATGACAGCTGCCCCTGTTCAATCTTCTTATATCTGAAGATGTAGATTGGCATGTGCGCCTGTCGGAATATGAAGGTAGAAGGGGATTGAACACTAGAATACCAATAAATTTGCCCTTACTGATGATGAAGGGACTTTTCGAAGATGGGCTTAAAGATGCCATCCAGACAGAGTATTGTCGGAGATGGGCTTAAAGATGCCATCCGAATGTTGTGACTTGATTGAGATGGGCTTAAAGATGCCATCCAGCTTGATAGACTTGAGAGTCAGAATACGTCGTACGTTAGATCGAATCTGAAGGATATACATAGTATGAGTCGTACGTTAGACTGAATCCACTGTATTGATAAGTGTCAAAATAAGCCGTACGTTGGGCTATACTTTTTAGGACGAGTTATACGCTAGACTGGGTCCAGTTTGCATTGTTAAATGTCTGGAAGAGCCGTGCGTTAGGCTGAAGGATGAGTCGTGCGTTAGACCGGATCCACTTGCATCGGCAGATGTCTGGAAAGTCGTGTGTTAGGCTGAAGGATGGGACGTGTGTTAGACCGGATCCAATTGCATCGGTAGATGTCTGGAAAGCCGTGCGTTAGGCTGAAGGATGGGTCGTGCGTTAGACCGGATCCAATTTGCATTTGATGAATGTCTGGAAAGCCGTACGTTAGGCTGAAGGATGGGTCGTACATTAGACCAAGTCCTCTGTGTTGATAGTTGTCAGAATACACCGTACGTCAGGTTGTATCCTAGGATGAGTCGTACGTTAGACTGGATCCTTTGTATTGAGAAGTATTTGTTGGAGATTGATCGTGTCAGCACCGTTCGTAGTAACTGAATTAGATCTTGGAAAGATGATCTTGTCTACACCGTTCGTAATAATAGAATTAGATCTTGGAATATTGATCGTGTCAGCACCGTTCGTAGTAACTGAATTAGGTCTTTGAAGGATGATCGAGTCTACACCGTTCGTGATGATGGAATTAGATCCTTGAGAGTTGATCGTGTCAGTACCGTTCGTAGTAACTGAATTAGATCAGAGATATTGTTCATCTGCTTGTTCCTGTATCCTGAAAAAGGTAAAGTTAGTCTTTATGCAATGTCATGATGCATATATTTATGTGACGAGTATCTCAAAATAAATGAGAAACTTGCATGTTATGTATGAATTTATTATGAGGTAATGTATGCAATGTATGAATATATGATGTATGACTGATGCTGTTTGGAGTGTTTTGAGAAAATAAATCTATGTATTATTGTGATTTTGATGTTTGAACTTGTCTAGGAGATGCTCAGCTGGGGATGTATGATTTCTGCTTGGGGATGAGAGCCATTTGAGTGATTGATCTTGATATACCATGACTTGGGATAAGAAGGATGAAATAACCCGTTTGAAGAAGAGAAAAGAGTCGGGGAATATGCAGTGTCGAAGATGTAAAACTCCGTTGGGGAACTAAGTCCTTGTTGGGATGAGAACATTTGAAGATATCTTCTTAATAATTACTCTGTGGGGATATGATCCTGTGAAACCGGCTTTGTGGGAAGACATGGATGTCTTGAATGTTGCCCCCAGTATTATATTAATTGCCATTCTTGGATTTGTATTGATTGGGACACACCAACGAGTGTTGGTTGAAGTGTTAAACAGACTTTGCACAACTTTGCCCCTTCTAGTAGGGAGTTTTGAGAGATTCGCCTTGTGAGGACCTTCGGACATATACTATGGGTGATGCCCCTAGTACTCATAAACTTAGGGTGGTGCCCCTAACTGATCGGGAAGTGTCTTCAGATCCACTTGGGTGCATGCCCCTGATTGTTTGGAATCTTGAAAGATTTTTGGAATCTTGAGAGATTCTTGGAATCTTGACCTGACTCCCCCATATTGATTGGCATTTGAGAGATTCTTGGAATCTTGACTTGATTGCCTCACATTGATTGGGCAAAACGTGTCATGCCCCTTGTATACGTAGGAGACATGACTTCTGAAGTGGTTTTGTCTGTCGGGATAACTTTGAGTTATTAGTCATACCCTGTGCAGATTCTTTCTGATGCTAACATTTGAAATTATGTAGCAAAATATGTTTAACAATGAATTCATGAGATGCAATGCATATGTCTTGTCATTAAAACTGGAGATGTAAAAGCGTGATGTTTATAAAAACATGATGTTTGTAAAAAAACAAAATATCAACTCAGCATTTGTGGTAAACCTTAAGGAGTCAGGATACCTTTTTGGTGACAGTATGCTTTCGAACTAACCATGCTTCAGTTAGGACTTTCAAGGGTTGTAACGTGGCTTGGTTCACGGTTTAAGAAACAAAGGATAATGGCTCAAAAATTTATTTATACCCATCCCAATCTTCGTGACGTTCTTCGATCCTATGCTCAGTTAATTTTGCGTTTAAGCCTTTAGCAAAGCTTGAAGTTGTAACATTGATGTTTGATGATGGTTAAAGTATCAGAGGTTTAATTTGGACAGGAAGTCATCCTTTGTTGTAATACTTTCTTTTTGTCGAGGATTTGTAGTGACCTCTTTTGAAATGTTTTCTTTTGTCGAGGATTTTTAGCGACCTCTTTTTTGGCTTTGTTATCCCTAACTTTTGCCTGAACTGTCTATTTTGAGATTACAGTCAGCGGGATGTTTTGATTTTTGATAAGCCTCCTTCATAGGTTTTGACTTAGCATCTTTTTCTTTTTGGTGGATATTGACTGCCTGACTTAATGGTTCCGGGAACCCATCATTATTTGTGTACACCACGACTAGTATAATTGAGTAACTACCCTGCCCCAGGTTATGAATAAAGGGTTTTTAGTTTGCATGTGAAAGAAAACTCCTACACCTTATGCTCAAAGGGGTTGACGAGGGATTATCATCCTTATATCTCCATTGTTTAGGAATTGAAACAATGCCTGTACATCGTCAGCATAGTCTGTTCGAAAGCATACTATATGAGGTTTCTGTATCGTTTTCGTCATCCTCCTTCAAAAGGCACACAGCTTTAGCAGGAGTCGAGTATCACAAAAACATATGCAAAGTAAAAACAAAGTTTAAATATGAGTGATAGCGAAATGATTAAATCAAGACAAACATATGCAATGCACTAATGATGATTATTAAAACATATAATGTCTATCATGAGCCGAATGTTTAAACAAACAGGAAAGAAATTTCAAATGAAAGCAAAGCTAATGATCCAATAGTCCATCCTTCTAGACATTAGTCACTCTCGTTATGATTAGGCATGGGAGCAGTGATCACATTGGGGGTCTCAGGAATGTTTAATTTCCTCATCATCGATCATGTCTTGGATCTTATTCTTTAATGCCCAGCAGCTATTGGTATCTTGCCTGGGACTATTGGAATGGTAGGCACATCGCATGTTTGGATTGTGTTTAGTAGAGGAAGTGTTGATGTGTTGAGGAGGATCCCTCACAGTAATCATTCCTGCCTTCAACAGACGTTGCAACGCCTGATCTAATGACATGTTAATTTTGGTGAATTGACGCTTAGGTGTAACATCCCGAAAATTCTTATTTAATTAATTTAATCAAGTTTTAAATTAATTATGAGAAATTAACATTTTGTTGAATTATGGGAAAAATAATGAAATGTTAAGTCATTGGGCCATGTGGTGGGATTAGTAAAGTGGGGGTGTAATTGTGTAAGAGCCCATTTCTAATTTTATGTTTTTCATAAAATAAAGGAAAACAAGAAGAGAAGGAAAAATTAGAACGTGGAAACCAGAAGCTGTGAGAAGAGGAACTGAAGAGCGTGAAGGAGAGCCAAAGAGGAAGAGGAACCAATTCAAGAATTTGGCTAAGGTAAGGGGGGATTCTTCTCATTAACCTCTATTATGGGTTGTATGAATGATTCAATAGAGTTCGTATGTTAGGATTCCGAATTGGATTGTATGTCGGGTTTGGGGTTTTGGGGTTTATAGAACCTTAATTCAATTTAGGTTGTGAATGATGATTGGTGATGAATAATGATGTTAAACATGATTAGAAGTATGTGTAAACGTGCAATTTATGTCGTATGTGTGATTTATTTTTCTGAAATTCGTACTGGTATGATTTGAGAGCAATTGGGAAGGATAGAATGCTGTTTTCTGCAGGTTGGGGTTTCTGAAATCTCCGGTTCGCGCCGCGTGCACAGGGTGGCGCCGCGAACAGGTGGGCTGAATGTCAGGATGTTTTGATACGCACAGGTCGCGCCGCGTACCTGTGTTGGCGCCGCGAAGGCGTAACTTTTCCTCGCTTCGCGCCGCGTGTGGATGTTGGCGCCGCGTGCTGTGCTGTTTGGGATTTTTGTTAAAGTTTAACGATGTATAACTTTTTTAACCGTTAGTCTGTTTGATGTGCCGTTTCGAACATAGGGAGGCTAATTCAGTGATATATGCAATAAAATAGTGTTTGAGTTGTGACTCGAATTTAATTTAAACACTTGATTTAATTGGTTGTGGTGGTTTATATTGTTATTGCATTGGTTGATGATTATGATTGTTCAGTTGTTTGGTGTTGATGATTAGCATGCGGTATGTGATGCATGCATTTCATAATCATGTTGTGGGCTATATCCCTTATGGTGGTGGGACAGCGGTAGCTAATTCCCATTGTGTGGAATTGGTGAGAGAAGTAGCCGAATCTTTATGGTGGTGGATCGGTGAGATGGGTTATCCCATGTTTGGTACCACATGCATTTAGTTGCATTGCATTAGGTTGTTGTGTATAATTGTAACATGAATGGAAGTTGTCCAATCTTATAATTTGTGTGTATTTTGGTATGAATGTTGCTATATTATCTGAATATAATTGATTTTGGGTGAATAATGTATGGATGAATGTTGTATTGTTTATATACCTATAACATTTGTTAATGCGAATGAAACTCACCCTTACTGTTGTTATTTTTCAGATTGAGGAGTAGCTCGTGTACTTGGTGAGGATTAGCTCGTCAAGTAGTTCGTTAGAGTCGGTTGGGTCTGTGTCATGCTCTGGTCGTGTAACACCGGGAACGTTATTTTAGAATTGGCTGATAAACTTCTGTTTGTTTATGGTTTATGGTTGAATTATGAGTCTTCGACTCCAGATGTTTGATTATTCAGTTGTTAAGAATATTCCGCTGTGTTAACATGCTACCTGAATAATTTTTGGTTTATCGTTCCTTTATGGCATGACATGAATATTGCTTATTTTGTTGGCGTTGTAATACTCTTCTTCATGTTTTACTCTGATTTTAATGTTAATTTCCGCGGGGTTTAGAAGGGTGTTACATTAGGCACGTTTGGCTTGCGTCGTTGTTGTGGAACTTGTGTAGAGATTCAGAGCATCCAGGGTTCGAGCTTCCGGAATGTGTATCTGATAAGAATATTTCAGAATGTTCAGGGTTCAAGCTTCCGGAATGTATATCTGATTGGAATGTTTCAGAAGTCTGGGGGTCAAGCTTCCAGAATGTATATCTGATTTGAATGTTTCAGAAGTCTGGGGGTCAAGCTTCCAGAATGTTCATCTGATTGGAACTTTCAGAATGTCCGGGGTTTGAGCTTCCGGAATGTACATCTGATTGGAATGTTTCAGAAGTCTGGGGGTCAAGCTTCCAGAATGTTCATCTGATTGGAATGTTTCAGAAGTCTGGGGGTCGAGCTTCCAGAATGTTCATCTTATTGGAACTTTCAGAACGTCCGGGGTTTGAGCTTCCGAAATGTATATTTGATTGGAATGTTTCAGAATGTCCGGGGTTCGAGCTTCCGAAATGTATATCTGATTGGAATGTTTCAGAATGTCCGGGGTTCGAGCTTCCGGAATGTTCATCTGATAGAAATTGATTTGTTGATGGTATTTGTCTGACCAGTTGGTCGACCTGAAAGGCAAAGTTAGTTTTATGAATGCAAATGCAATCTTTTCAAGGATCTTTAAGGAATTTAGTTAGCAACATTAGAAAATGATTTGGTCGCATCTTCGTTTGAAGAACTCTGATTCTTGGATGTTCTTCTATGGGAATCAAGCTCACCATATCCAGTGGGTCATAGCCTCTGATTCGGGATACTTCTGAATTTGAAGGTACACGGCTAGAGGAAAATAAATCCTCTTGTCCCTTGATAGGTGTTGAGTCTCTGAATTAGAAGGTATGTGGCCAAAGGAAAATAAATCCTCTTGCCCCTTGATAGGAATTCAGTCCTTGATAAGAGCACCTGAAATTATGCGCCCTAAATTCCTAAGATCCTTGAAAGGGTTAGTTAAATCATGTTATGCTTATGATGTCATGATGTCATGATGTCATGATGTTATGCAATGCATCAGGCAAAGCGTAAGATATTAAGGACGAGTGAGTCCCACAAGAAAAACCTGCAAGAAAACCAAAGGGTTAGTAGCAAGCACAGACAAGTCACACAAGTGTCCTTAGGTTTAAAGGCTTGCGTGAAGTTCGTAGGTAAGTACCCTCCCCACTGAAGTTAAGTTGGTTCAACCTGTCCTAGAATAGTAACCGGGTTCTATGGTGCTCATATCCCTGATCTTTCTCGCGGGCATTGTCTCAACATGGCACTCGATCGGCCAGCCAAAAGCATCCCTAGAGTCCAATCTCAATGAGTGTAGCATCGAGTATCAACCGGCTTCAGTCAGGAATCCAAAGCCAGCTATCTCGCTACTTCTTATAGGCCAAAGTCAAGTTCAACTAGGGTTCTAAGGGCGAATTAGTGCTTATGACACCACGCGGTAGCCAAATGTCTCCTCAATCATATTCAAGGGCCATCAGGACAAACCAAAGCGTCACACTAACGGTGCCCACCAGTTCAACCATAACGATACATGTCGTATAGCCTCCCTGGTCAAATGCCACATACCTAAGGTACACTAGATTCGGGTGTAGGATCTTTCACACAGCAGAATACCCGAAACAGCCTTTAAAGATAAAGCAAACAAGTCAAACAAATTTAAAGTGATCCTAGCTCTAAGGTAACCCCTCTTTTATTCGAAAGCATCCCCAACAGAGTCGCCAGTTCTGTAATACGGTGAACTGACTTTTTGAAATATCGCGGTAAGCAAGAGTCGCCACCGACTTTTATTTTATCCAATAAGAAAGGCTAAAAGAACAGAAAAAGACCTTTTAAAGATTTTGAGTTCGGGGGGTAAGTTATACAAAGGGAAGGTGTAAGGCACCCTTTGCATCCATGGTTATCCATGGGCTCTTAATTGCTTAGCTCACTTTGTTTTCAAAATGTTTGAATTGTTTGAAAAGTAGGGTGTGAATAGGAAAATGTTTGAATAAGAACTTTAGCTTGTAAATAAGCGTAGTCTTTTTGAAAATATTCTTTGAAAAGAAGTGGGAAAATATTTTGAATTTGAATTTGAAAAAGAGCAAGCAATTAATAGCAACTACCCTAAGTTTAGAAATTTGTTCTTTTAGCTTTTCAGAGTGAAAGGGTCTATCCATACCATCAGAGCATAGTCGGTCGTTTGAGTCAGAGTCTTAGTGTCGGTTAATCCTTCGTATACGATTAGTGTAAAGTTGACACTGTCGATACTTCCTTTTCTAATGAATATTGTCTGATATTTAGCAGAACAATGGCCGGAAGAGGAGGAAGAAATGACGATGCGATTGCTGAGGCTCTGGGCATGATTGCTGGTGTATTAGGAGGGAATGCCAATGGAGCTGGTATTGGTGCTGACAGGCAGCTGAATAGCTTTCAGAGGAACAATCCTCCGTTGTTCAAGGGCACGCACGATCCCGAAGGAGCCCAGAGGTGGCTGAAGGAAATCGAAAGGATCTTCAGAGTGATCGATTGTGCTGAAAATCTGAAGGTGAGGTATGGGACTCATATGCTGTCTGAAGAAGCTGATGATTGGTGGATGGCTAGTAGAGATGAACTTGAATCTGCAGGTGTAGCGATCACTTGGGCTGTATTCAGGCGAGAATTCCTGAGGAGGTACTTTCCTGAGGATGTTCGAGGCAGGAAAGAAGTTGAGTTTTTAGAGCTGACACAAGGTAACATGACGGTGCCGGAGTATGCTTCAAAGTTTGTTGAACTGGCCAAGTACTATGTTCACTATAACAATGATGAAGCGAGCGAATTTTCGAAATGTGTTAAGTTCGAGAATGGTCTCCGTGATGAAATTAAGCAGGGAATCAGGTACCAGAGGATTCGTCGGTTTACAGATTTGGTGGACTGTAGTAGGATCTATGAAGAGGATAACCTCAAGCTGAAGTCATCTCACTCTCGCGAGTTAGTTGACAAGAAAGGGAAGAAGCCTATGGACCGTGGTAAACCATATGGTAGAGGTAATTATAAAGCTGGAAGTTGGAAGAAGCCTAGTGGGGGAGACTCTAGTGCTCCTGTTAAGTGCTTTAAGTGTGGGGAACCTGGACATCGTGTTCACGAGTGCAAAAGCGAAGAGAAGAAGTGCTACAGGTGTGGTAAAGCAGGCCACATTGCTGTTGTCTGCAAGGGAAGGACGGTGACTTGTTATAACTGTGGTGAAGAAGGTCACATTAGTCCACAGTGTCCTAAGCCAAAGAAGAATCAAGCTGGGGGTAAAGTTTTCGCTTTATCTGGTTCAGAGACTACTCCAGAGGATCGGTTGATTAAAGGTACGTATTTTATCCATGGCACTCCTTTAATTGCAATAATAGATACTGGAGCGACTCACTCGTTTATTTCATTGGATTGTGCTAAACGACTGAATTTGGAAATATCTGAGATTAATGGAAGTATGATCATTGACACTCCTGCGTCGGGTTCAGTGACTACTTTGTTTGCCTGTTTGAACTGTCCAATTGATATTTTTGGTAGAGAGTTCGGAATGGACTTAGTGTGCCTTCCGTTGGAACAACTTGATGTCATCCTGGGTATGAATTGGTTGCAATTTAATCGAATTCATATCAACTGTTTCACGAAGACGGTTATTTTTCCGGAAGATGTCGGTGTTGAGGGTGTAGCAGTGACTGCTAGACAAGTGGATGAAGCAATGAAGGACGGGGCCGCCGTGTTTATGGTGATTGCATCCATGGAAGTGAAGAAGAAAGTGGTGAGTAGAGACTTACCGGTAGTATGTGAATTTCCAGAAGTTTTTCCAGAAGATGTAAGAGAGTTACCGCCAGAGAGGGAAGTAGAATTTGCTATTGAGTTAGTTCCTGGAACTAGTCCGGTGTCGATGGCGCCGTATCGTATGTCGGCATCTGAGCTAGCAAAGTTGAAGAGTCAGCTAGAAGAGTTACTGGAAAAAGAGTTCATTCGTCCTAGTGTGTCGCCGTGGGGTGCGCCGGTGTTGTTGGTAAAGAAGAAAGAAGGTTCTATGAGATTGTGTGTGGATTATAGACAGCTGAATAAAGTTACTATCAAGAATCGGTATCCATTACCGAGGATTGATGATTTGATGGATCAATTGGTTGGTGCGAGTGTGTTCAGCAAAATTGACTTGAGGTCGGGATATCATCAGATTCGGGTGAAGACGGACGATATTCAGAAAACGGCATTTAGAACAAGGTATGGCCATTACGAATATACAGTGATGCCATTTGGAGTAACTAATGCACTGGGAGTTTTCATGGAATATATGAATAGGATCTTTCATCCTTACCTGGATCAGTTTGTGGTGGTATTTATCGATGATATTCTAATATATTCTAAGAGTGAAGAAGAACATGCAGAGCATCTAAGAGTGGTATTAGAACTACTGAAGGAAAAGAAACTTTATGCGAAACTGTCAAAGTGTGAGTTCTGGCTAAGTGAAGTAAGCTTTCTTGGACATGTAATTTCTAAAGATGGTATTGCCGTTGACCCAACGAAAGTAGAAGCAGTGTCTCAATGGGAAGCTCCGAAGTCAGTTTCTGAAATCCGTAGTTTCCTTGGTCTTGCGGGTTACTATAGAAAGTTCATTGAAGGTTTTTCAAAGTTAGCGTTGCCGTTAACTAAGTTGACTAGGAAGGGTCAAGCATTCATCTGGGATTCGAAATGTGAAGAAGGATTCCAAGAGTTGAAGAAGAGGTTGACTAGTGCGCCGATCTTAATTTTTCCGAATCCGGCGGAATCTTTTGTGGTATATTGTGATGCTTCATTGTTGGGACTAGGAGGTGTACTAATGCAGAATCAACAGGTAGTCGCTTATGCGTCGAGACAACTCAAAGTGCATGAGAGAAACTATCCGACTCATGACTTAGAATTGGCAGCAGTGGTATTTGTGTTGAAGTTGTGGAGACATTATCTGTATGGTTCGAGGTTTGAAGTGTTTAGTGATCACAAGAGTCTGAAGTATCTCTTTGATCAAAAAGAGCTGAATATGAGGCAAAGGAGGTGGTTAGAGTTCCTTAAGGATTATGATTTTGGGCTGAATTACCATCCGGGTAAAGCAAACGTGGTTGCCGATGCTTTGAGTAGGAAGTCCTTGCATATGTCTATGCTGATGGTAAGAGAATTGGATTTAATTGAACAATTCCGAGATTTGAGTTTAGTATGCGAAGACACTCCTGTCAGTGTTAAGTTGGGAATGCTGAAGCTGACTAGTGGTATTCTGGAAGAAGTTCGAGAAGGTCAGAAAGCTGATGTAGAATTGGTGGACAAGTTGACTCTGATTAACCAAGGCAAGGGAGGTGAATTCAGAATCGACGAGAATGGTATTATCAGGTTTGGTAACCGTGTTTGTGTTCCTAATGTTTCCGAATTGAGGAAGAGTATTCTCGAAGAAGGACACCGTAGTGGATTAAGTATTCATCCTGGTGCTACCAAGATGTATCATGACTTGAAAAAGCTGTTTTGGTGGCCTGGAATGAAGAAAGAAATTGCCGAGTTTGTGTATTCTTGTTTGACTTGTCAGAAGTCAAAGGTTGAACATTAGAAGCCATCTGGATTTATGCAACCGATGTTTATTCCTGAGTGGAAATGGGATAGCATATCAATGGATTTTGTTTCGGGTTTGCCGAGAACTGTTAAGAGTTGTGAAGCTATTTGGGTCGTGGTAGACAGATTGACGAAGTCTGCACATTTTATACCAATAAGAATGGATTATCCGATGGAAAAGTTGGCTCAATTGTATATTGAGAAGATAGTTAGTCTACATGGTATTCCTTCGAGTATCGTGTCAGATAGAGATCCAAGATTTACGTCGAAGTTCTGGGAGGGTTTGCAGAAGGCCTTGGGTACTAAGCTGAGACTAAGTTCTGCTTATCATCCGCAGACGGATGGACAGACTGAAAGGACAATTCAGTCGTTAGAAGACTTGTTACGTGCTTGTGTGTTAGAAAAAGGAGGTGCTTGGGATAGTTATCTGCCTTTGATTGAATTTACCTACAACAACAGTTTTCATTCGAGTATAGGTATGGCTCCGTTTGAGGCATTGTATGGTAGGAGATGTAGAACTCCATTGTGTTGGTACGAAGCTGGTGAGAGTGCTGTGATTGGACCAGAAATTGTACAACAGACTACAGAGAAGATTAAGATGATTCAAGAGAAGATGAAAGCTTCTCAGAGTCGTCAAAAGAGCTATTATGATAAAAGGAGGAAGACACTTGAGTTTCACGAGGGAGATCATGTGTTTATGAAGGTTACTCCTATGACGGGTATTGGTCTAGCTTTGAAGTCAAAGAAGTTGACTCTGCGTTTTATTGGACCATTCCAAATTTCGGAAAGAGTGGGAGAAGTGGCATATCGTATTGCGTTACCGCCAATGCTTGCCAACTTGCATGATGTATTTCATGTGTCTCAATTGAGGAAATACATTTCGGATCCGTCCCACGTGATCCAAGTGGATGATGTGCAGGTTAAAGACAACTTAACGGTTGAAACGTTACATGTGAGGATCGAAGATAGAAGACTGAAGCAATTGCGGGGCAAGGAAATAGCTTTAGTCAGAGTAGCTTGGGGAGGACCAGCTGATGGAAACGTCACCTGGGAGTTAGAAAGCCAGATGAAAGATTCCTATCCGGAACTATTGGCTTGAGGTATGTTTTCGAGGATGAAAACTCTTTAGTGGGGGAGAGTTGCAACATCCCGAAAATTCTTATTTAATTAATTTAATCAAGTTTTAAATTAATTATGAGAAATTAACATTTTGTTGAATTATGGGAAAAATAATGAAATGTTAAGTCATTGGGCCATGTGGTGGGATTAGTAAAGTGGGGGTGTAATTGTGTAAGAGCCCATTTCTAATTTTATGTTTTTCATAAAATAAAGGAAAACAAGAAGAGAAGGAAAAATTAGAACGTGGAAACCAGAAGTTGTGAGAAGAGGAACTGAAGAGCGTGAAGGAGAGCCAAAGAGGAAGAGGAACCAATTCAAGAATTTGGCTAAGGTAAGGGGGGATTCTTCTCATTAACCTTTATTATGGGTTGTATGAATGATTCAATAGAGTTCGTATGTTAGGATTCCGAATTGGATTGTATGTCGGGTTTGGGGTTTTGGGGTTTATAGAACCTTAATTCAATTTAGGTTGTGAATGATGATTGGTGATGAATAATGATGTTAAACATGATTAGAAGTATGTGTAAACATGCAATTTATGTCGTATGTGTGATTTATTTTTCTGAAATTCGTACTGGTATGATTTGAGAGCAATTGGGAAGGATAGAATGTTGTTTTCTGCAGGTTGGGGTTTCTGAAATCTCCGGTTCGCGCCGCGTGCACAGGGTGGCGCCGCGAACAGGTGGGCTGAATGTCAGGATGTTTTGATACGCACAGGTCGCGCCGCGTACCTGTGTTGGCGCCGCGAAGGCGTAACTTTTCCTCGCTTCGCGCCGCGTGTGGATGTTGGCGCCGCGTGCTGTGCTGTTTGGGATTTTTGTTAAAGTTTAACGATGTATAACTTTTTTAACCGTTAGTCTGTTTGATGTGCCGTTTCGAACATAGGGAGGCTAATTCAGTGATATATGCAATAAAATAGTGTTTGAGTTGTGACTCGAATTTAATTTAAACACTTGATTTAATTGGTTGTGGTGGTTTATATTGTTATTGCATTGGTTGATGATTATGATTGTTCAGTTGTTTGGTGTTGATGATTAGCATGCGGTATGTGATGCATGCATTTTATAATCATGTTGTGGGTTGTATCCCTTATGGTGGTGGAACAGCGGTAGCTAATTCCCATTGTGTGGAATTGGTAAGAGAAGTAGCCGAATCTTTATGGTGGTGGATCGGTGAGATGGGTTATCCCATGTTTGGTACCACATGCATTTAGTTGCATTGCATTAGGTTGTTGTGTATAATTGTAACATGAATGGAAGTTGTCCAATGTTATAATTTGTGTGTATTTTGGTATGAATGTTGCTATATTATCTGAATATAATTGATTTTGGGTGAATAATGTATGGATGAATGTTGTATTGTTTATATACCTATAACATTTGTTAATGCGAATGAAACTCACCCTTACTGTTGTTATTTTTCAGATTGAGGAGTAGCTCGTGTACTTGGTGAGGATTAGCTCGTCAAGTAGTTCGTTAGAGTCGGTTGGGTCTGTGTCATGCTCTGGTCGTGTAACACCGGGAACGTTATTTTAGAATTGGCTGATAAACTTCTGTTTGTTTATGGTTTATGGTTGAATTATGAGTCTTCGACTCCAGATGTTTGATTATTCAGTTGTTAAGAATATTCCGCTGTGTTAACATGCTACCTGAATAATTTTTGGTTTATCGTTCCTTTATGGCATGACATGAATATTGCTTATTTTGTTGGCGTTGTAATACTCTTCTTCATGTTTTACTCTGATTTTAATGTTAATTTCCGCGGGGTTTAGAAGGGTGTTACATTAGGCACGTTTGGCTTGCGTCGTTGTTGTGGAACTTGTGTAGAGATTCAGAGCATCCAGGGTTCGAGCTTCCGGAATGTGTATCTGATAAGAATATTTCAGAATGTTCAGGGTTCAAGCTTCCGGAATGTATATCTGATTGGAATGTTTCAGAAGTCTGGGGGTCAAGCTTCCAGAATGTATATCTGATTTGAATGTTTCAGAAGTCTGGGGGTCAAGCTTCCAGAATGTTCATCTGATTGGAACTTTCAGAATGTCCGGGGTTTGAGCTTCCGGAATGTACATCTGATTGGAATGTTTCAGAAGTCTGGGGGTCAAGCTTCCAGAATGTTCATCTGATTGGAATGTTTCAGAAGTCTGGGGGTCGAGCTTCCAGAATGTTCATCTTATTGGAACTTTCAGAACGTCCGGGGTTTGAGCTTCCGAAATGTATATTTGATTGGAATGTTTCAGAATTTCCGGGGTTCGAGCTTCCGAAATGTATATCTGATTGGAATGTTTCAGAATGTCCGGGGTTCGAGCTTCCGGAATGTTCATCTGATAGAAATTGATTTGTTGATGGTATTTGTCTGACCAGTTGGTCGACCTGAAAGGCAAAGTTAGTTTTATGAATGCAAATGCAATCTTTTCAAGGATCTTTAAGGAATTTAGTTAGCAACATTAGAAAATGATTTGGTCGCATCTTCGTTTGAAGAACTCTGATTCTTGGATGTTCTTCTATGGGAATCAAGCTCACCATATCCAGTGGGTCATAGCCTCTGATTCGGGATACTTCTGAATTTGAAGGTACACGGCTAGAGGAAAATAAATCCTCTTGTCCCTTGATAGGTGTTGAGTCTCTGAATTAGAAGGTATGTGGCCAAAGGAAAATAAATCCTCTTGCCCCTTGATAGGAATTCAGTCCTTGATAAGAGCACCTGAAATTATGCGCCCTAAATTCCTAAGATCCTTGAAAGGGTTAGTTAAATCATGTTATGCTTATGATGTCATGATGTCATGATGTCATGATGTTATGCAATGCATCAGGCAAAGCGTAAGATATTAAGGACGAGTGAGTCCCACAAGAAAAACCTGCAAGAAAACCAAAGGGTTAGTAGCAAGCACAGACAAGTCACACAAGTGTCCTTAGGTTTAAAGGCTTGCG